>NW_021604576.1:11191324-11199222 GCF_004785775.1 Grammomys surdaster | reverse complement strand
CTTCATGAGCTAGAGTACTACATCAAATAGATCATAAATGTATCCAGAAAGCCTTGATGTATTAGATACCCCGACTCTCTTTACTCTGAAACACAACCTTCTCTAGCAACTAGACTTGAAGACATAGCCACACATGAGCCGGTGCTCACAACACAGGGCAGGTGGTGACAGAACATTCCTTGCCAGGACAGAATGGTCTAATAGGGCCTGAAATAGTTCCAGAATTCTTCTTGGATGCTTAGTTGTTTTGAGTCACAGGCTCATTTGAACACTTTGCTTCACACTGTTTTGAGGACTTTGTTGAACCTTGACAATGGTCTTACCACAGGAAGTGTTTTGCTCTTGGTTATTGCCTGGTCCTAGTTAAAGTCCAAGTCCTTTGCTTCCTGCCTGGCACCTCAGTGCATCCATTTATTCCTGTTCCTGCCGTAGGCTGCTCCAACATCACAGTATCCAGATCCCTGTGGTAGGCTGTATCCACTCATCAGTGAGCCAGCACATCAAAACTTTCCTTCCTAAAGCTGCTCTACCATGTGTCCTGGCACAGTAAGGAGAAATGAAATCAACACTGTGCCTGATGAAGAGTTTGGCTGGTCCTGAAAGCTGGTTGATTTGTCCTACTTCTCAGCCAGGATATGACTGTCACTCATATTTTACAGTCTGGAATACAGAGTGAATAAATAGATAGTGTTTAAAAAGTAGGCTGAAGAGATGACTCTGTGCCTAAAGTGTTTAGCGTATAAGCATGAAAATCTGAATCCAGATCCCCAACACTCACATGAATGCCAGGCATGGAGGCATATCAGGCACGAAGATATAGACACAAAACCCAGTGCTGGGTGAGAGGAAAAGCAGATACATAGGTCTTGCTAGCTAACTTGTCTAGCTGACACTGTGATCCCCAGGTTCAGTAAGAGAAGCAGTCTCAAATTGATGATGAGGATGATGATGATGATGATGATAAAACAAATAATGTGAAAAGCAATAGATAACAACATTGTCCTCTGGCCTTTACACAGAATGCACTGACAAGCAAATACACAACATCTATACACATGTGCAAATAAATACAGACACACACACATACACACACACACACCAACTTAAAAGACTAGTCTGCACACAGAATAGCTCTTGTGAGTTGCTAGTACACAGAAACAAAGGAAGCCCACTGTCCCAGGTTAAAATTTTCTCCTCTTGAGAAAATGGCCAGATGTCCTGGTTCTTGATTAAACAAACAAATAATCAAACACTGATTTAACCAGCACTCATTTCTTTTTCACAAGAATATCAAAGAAGAGCCTTGTTAGGAAAAAGGGTTTCGTCAGGAAACTGGGACATAAAGCTACAAGGTTATTAGTCTCCATTTCAGAAAAACACATCTACATGGCTGAATTCTATCCACATAATACGGATACTAGTCACAAAGCTTCTAGGTTGGTCCGCAAACACCTCCCAGATGTTTTCACACACTCTTTCACATATTCACTGCTTATTAGCACAGTGGAATTTATATGGAGACAATAGAAAGAGGCTCATTATTCTTCTGAATCATCTTTTAAATGTGGTACCATGGACATTACTGCTGACGTTAGAAGGCAAAAAGACTAGAAAATGACTGAATTAAGTTGAGGAATGGGTATCATAAGTAAATGGAGAGAAGTATGTGTTCTTGGTTTCAAAAAGTATTTTGGGGACTGGAGAGGTTGGCCAATTGGTAATGTGCTTCCTGCATAAACATGAAGGAAGACGTGAGATTAGGTTTGGGACTAGAGAGAAGCTAGGCACTAGAGGGAAGAAAACAAGTGATTATTGTCTAGTTAATACAGTGAGCTCCAGGTTCGTTGAGAAACTGTCTCAAAAAAAAAATAAGTTTGGGAACAACTGAGGAAGACAACTGATGTCAACTTCGGGCCTATAAATGGGTACACACACACACACACTCATATAAACAATCTTTGTTAAACTCAATTAGACAAAGGATATTAAAGCAAGAAGGGCCTTTTTTAGGAAGAAGGGTTTCATCAGGAAACTGAGAACACACAGGTAGAGAGACAATTGTAATGTACTGTAAAAAAGAGAGCAGACCTGTTAGAGAAGCAAGTCTCAACATCAAGGTGAACAGAGGAAGTTATTCAAAAGAGAGAAGTGGGTAAGGCGGTTTAAGCCACAAGGCCCATAAATTGGGCTGCTGAGTGTGGAGACAATGAGATTAATTGGGCAGATAGGGCAGCAAAGATCTCCCTTCCTTGGGTGACAATGGATGGAGTTCGAAAGGCATAAAGTCTGATTTGGTTGTCTTCTTTTTTTTTTTTTTTCGTTAAACTTAAAAAAAAAAAAAAAACCTAAGGCAGCTTATTGTTCTGACGAGATGCTAATGTACCTCTGTGTCTATTGATCCACGTGTCACATTTGGGGTTGACTCTTTATTCCCAGTGTCTTCCTGGCAAAGACAATGGAGCACAGTGAGCATATTAATAAATGTTACATAATAACAACTATTAAATGTTCCTTTAAAATCTCAAGCAGCTTTTTATCTTTAGCTTCTACTTTGAGATAATTATACACTTCCCTAAAGCTAATAATAGCTCCGATCAGGAAGAACAGCTGAAAGAAATGCGTAGAGTCCTGCCAAATCTGTGGTGCAAGTGATTTCAAATCCACAGAGCTGTGGGAAGTGTTAAAAAATGGTATTTGACACATAGATGTCAAAAAAACATCAATAGAAAGTGTTCCCAGGCACATTTTCAAGATACCATAGCTTCCTATCTATAGTACACGACTGTCCATATCACCAGCATCATTCATTTACAAAGACACTTAGACCACAGAGAACAGAGACAGCACAGATTTCAGGTTGGCACACAATGCCTGGCATACACAGTCCCTTAGAATGAGCATCACAAGTCACGACCTCTCTCTGTTGTTTGAAAAGCAGAGGTCCTACACATTTAATCAAGACCACAGAGTAGCCCTAAAGGAATGTGGCAGGCAGATTCCTCTATTCTGTGCACTAGAAATCACAGTCAAACACTTGTAGACCATTCTTCAGGTTCTCAGGTCCAAAAAATAAAGTTACCAACTATCACCCTTGGGTGCACTTATTCTTCACCTTGACACTTTGGAGAGAGAAATTAAAATAAAACCAATGACCAGGATTACTTCCTCCCATTAAGGAAGATTTGTGGAGTATGTATGTCATTGGACTGCAAGACTTAAGACTTGGGCCCTGACTCAGCTCTTGTGGCTTACAGCCTATGATTTTGCCAAGACTCTGTTATCAGAACATTCATTTTCTGTATTTTGGGGGATATTACTCTGTGTGAGCAGTCATGATAAAAGACAGAAACAGTGAACAAGCACAGCACTCCTGCCCCCAGGAATGGTAGCATCCAGGAAATTGTGAATCCAAGGGGAAGGAATGGAAAGAAATGGCTGAGAGGTCACTCGTTTGTTGCTATCATTATACCTCTGAGATGTTACACTTCTGTTCTTCATTTATCTGCCTCCATTTGGTTTTACGATGTTTCTGTGAGAAGCCATTTGTCTTGAGATTACATAGAACCTATTTATTGCTCAGCAATAGTAGTCTTCACACAGAGTAACCGAAAATATTGTACTTTCTTACAATCTAAGATAATCATCACTTCTGAGACGACTCTAGAAAAATCCATCTTTCTCCCTGTCATGGAAAAATGTTTTCTGTATCACTCATAGATACTATGCTAATAAAAACAGCCCAGAGATATCAAAGCAGAAAGAAATGTCTGCTAACAACCACCTTCCCAAAGTGTCTCCAGTCAAGGGAACAAAGGTGATAGCAATGAATTCTAGAAGAGATGGAGGGTAGAGTCAGGTCCAGGATCTCCAGAAGCCCAGGCTCAGATCGTATTGCAGGTCCAACTACTGAGAAGCAGCAGTTCCTCCCCTAACCACATTTGGTTCACCTATTTGGTTCTCTATAAACACATCCTTTTTCCTAGTGGTTAGGCTTGTGTGATAATCATAATAAAATCATTACTCTCCACTATAGTAACAAAAATGAATCTATTAGAGCTACAGAAAGAGGTTGGTTGGTAAAATTGGTAAAGCCTTCCAAGAATAAGGACCTAGATTACCAGAATTCACATGGAGGAGGATGAGGAAGAAGAAAGAGGAAGGAGGAGGAGGAAAAAGGAAGAAGAGAAAGGAGGAAGGAGAAAGGAAGAAGAGGAGGAAGGGAGAGAAGGAGGAATGAGGAGGACTCAAGCTTAATGGCACATGTTCTTGTCATCCTAGCAATGGGGATGAAGAGCAGGTAGATCTCTCGAGTTAAATCCTTAAAAGCCAGAGCTAAGTGTTCTGCAAAGAAGAAATTCCAGCCATGGACACCTCCCATTTAAATCAGTCTGTCCATTCTGTCATGTGGTTCTTCATAGCCAGCCTTACAACTGTGTTAATTAACTTTTTCAATAAATGTCATAATCTCCTACCAGAGTTCTCTTTCTGGTTAGATATGATTCCACACAGCCATGGAACTTGTTTTCATTCAACAGTAAAGCCAACTGCTTACATTTTTATGTTTTAAAGTAGAAACTGCTGTATGCTGGCCCCGATATAGATGGATCCATTCTTTTCAAATGCAGCATGGTATTATCTTTTGCTAAATTGCTCTTACCTTTTGTTTCAGAAGAAAACAATGCCTATATAGTCAGTGTAACTTTTCTTTGTATTTTAATGAAAAAATACATTGAGCTGCACATGAAAGATGCGAAATCAGGTCCTCTCATCTAATGGGCACAGAGCCACAACTCTTGTATTCAGAGTAATACTCCCTGTATTTATCTAAAGGGACTTCTGGAATTGGAGTAGCAGCATGAATCATATCATCCACATAGCAGCAGCCTCGGCTTCACAAATACTAATAATTTTAAATGACTCAGCAGTACATTTTCAGAACTCTCCTAGACAGAATTTCCTGACAGTTTCTTAACACTCACCGTCTTCTGTCAAATTTCATTTCAGCCAGAGCTACTCCAAGAACTTCTAAATTTAGAACACAGTCACATGCAAACAGATTGGACAGCTAATTTAAAACCAAGAACCAAAGGGAGCAGAATTTGGAATAAAACTCCATGATTTCCATTATTCTTAACACAATTTTCTAGGATGAAATGAAGTCTTTAAAGAAAAAAGGAATAATAACTCCACTTTACAAATAGTAAACATTTATTCATTTTCTTATTGGTAGCTCTTTTCTTGTTTGTCATAAGAACATTAACAAATAAACATACTTTCGATATTTAAATGTTACAACCCCAAATTAAAAGCCTTTTATTCATTTAAAGGCTCAGTGCCATTTTAAAATAAATTAATTTTAATTACAAATGACAAGTACCTATAGATAGCTAAGAAATACACTATCATTCATTTGCGATAACAAACATGTGCTTTGATGTTTTTATTATAAAAGTTGTGTCTTCAATGAACCTGAACTTCAGTTCATCAAAATTATGGTTATGGAAATAAAGTTGAATCTAGTAGTAATTTAAAGTCAAATAAAAATCATGACAGGATAAAATAGCAAGCATGTGGAAATGTTTGTGATTGATACCTACACATTCTCATGTAAACAAAGCAAAGATCAAAGAAATTAAATATCTTTGTCACCAACCAGAGTACAAAGATTTAAAGGTTATTTTTTTTTTAACTTCATGCTTCAGCTGAACAACTGGTCTGAGCAGGAATTAGATGAGCCTTTACATTTCCCTCATTCTCTCCAGGAAATTACATATAATAAAGAGGTGCCCTATAGAGACATCTGCAGGAAAAAAATGCTATACTAATTAGCCTTGTGGAAGTCATGACTTACAATTAGTGAGTCATTTGTTGACCCCTACTGTGAAACCACATGGTTCATCAGACTTTGTCAGTGAAAAGAACGTAAAGCTGGTGATGGCCAAATCTGGGCCAGCACACATGGCAAGCACACAGGCACACACCATGTAGACTTCCTTTCATTGTGTATCACCATTGGCTCCCAAAACACAACTACTTTAAGATAAAACAGACAGTATTTAAATGATATTCTTATTTTCTACAGGAGTGTTTCTTGTAATTGTGCTCTGGGGACCGTCTGACCCAGAATCGGGCAAAATACTCAACAAAAAGATAATAAACATTCCTGCATCCAACCATTGACCCAGTGGTCCAGGAATTTGTAGTGTTAGCCTTCCTGAGAATATTCAAACTCGTATTAAATTTAAATATCACTACAGCAAACTATTTGAAATGTATCATTACTCTTTTTTGTTTTTTAACAACAAATATTTTCTTATCTCTTTCATGCATCATATCAAATAAGTAATTTCTGATTATGTCAGTCAGCAGTGGTTTGTAGTGGTATTCTCTCCATCAAGAAAACATGGAATAATAGGCAACATGCAATTTTATACCTAAATTCCTTAACAGTGCACCATAATATTTTCCCTAAAATTTTCAAAATGTATATATAGTTGAAATATTTAAAGTGATCTGTAAACTGTAGTCTGACCAGATTATCCAGTGTAAAGAGAGCTACTATTCCGTGTCTCCTTCCCCGTGCTTGCTCGTGTTAGCTCTGCAGTCTCCCCAGAGCATTCACCAAGTGTAGCTGCCTATGAACCAGAATAGAGTACCTTCAACTGCACATAAGCAAAAATACAGAATGTGAAACCCAGTTCAACTACAGTCACAAAAGATGCCTCAAAAGCTACCAGTTGAAAGTTGAACTTTTAACAACGGTATTAATATCTGCCTAAAATCTAGTTTATCTTGGCAATGGAAAGCAAAATGCATTTCAATGTGCTGCTAATATATACTACAGTCCTAGGCGATCCCAATGGACAAAGACATATTTACCTTTGCTAAATATAAATTAGAAATTAAAGAGGTAGGTGGCTATCATATGCAGTGACCTCAATATAATGTCGCAGATAGTGTTCACTAGTCCCTAAAGCTACTTAGGCAGACAGTGAATTACAACACCATTGCAACTGCCTCAAATTGCCTCAAGAGAAGGATTCCCCAGGTGTTTGGCTCTGTAAACAAATTTCCAACATCCCAATTCTTGATCATGATGCCAGGGAGCTTCAGACATCCATTTTAAGAAAAGAGCTAGCAAACCAAATGTAAAGTAATAATGGAGACCAGACAGTAGTTATGCCACTGGCTGGGCAATTTAAACTAACTATACTTGCATATGAGGGGGGGGCGACCAAAAAAAAAAACCAAACCCTCAGGGTTGGGTAAAACCTTAGCAATTCTTGCAATCTAACTTGGTTTTTTGTAATTGAAGAAACACAGGCTTGTTTTTCCCAATGGCTCAGAAAGCAGTAAAATTCTGAGAAGGGGCTATACATCTGAGCTACGATACTGCCTTAGCCCAGGACAGTCAGAAGGCCATGCTTTCAACCCTTTTGGCATCAGTCAGTGGTTCCACTCCTGGCTGTTCTATCTGTACCACTGGTAACAGAGAGAAGCTGACCAAGGTTCTGGATGCACCAGGACAGGCAGACAACTAAAGAAAAGAATGAGAAATCCAAAGACTGGATTTCTATTAAAGTTAATCTAAGCTCAGACCAGGGTTTATCCTCCCTTCTCTGTGGAAGACTGACCTGAGTTTGTTCACAACTTCAGCTGATAAGGCAAGCACTGAGGCAAAAGGCCTTACTATTGACCAGCGAGATTGCTGGAAACTTCCAAAGCTGCCAGGGTCAGACCCACACTTGCTTTATAGATTCAAGTTTGTACTCATTGACAGATTCTTGAGTTCCGTCTGAAAGGCTGGGTCTGCTGTTTCTTTTAGAAACTCCAAGACACATAGCAACTTCAAGGCCTACTTGAGCTTCATGGATGTTGCCTCCTCAGAAAGGAAAAGA
>NW_021604576.1:11176653-11191224 GCF_004785775.1 Grammomys surdaster | reverse complement strand
GGGGGGCGGTATGCCCCGCATTACACCGAGAGAGAGAGAGAGAGAGAGAGAAAGAGGAAAGAGTATGTGAAGTTCCCCTTGACAGGTTTAAGATGAGTGAGGAGTCTAGGCGGCACAGTGGAAGAGCTGTGCCTGCATCTCAGAAGTCTGGAGCCCAGCTCTACCAAAATCCCTGGGCAGGTTTTTTGTCCCTCTGAAACTTGGCTTTCTTTACCCTTAAAAAGGAAATAAATCATGCCTACCTCACAAAAAAAAAAAAAAGCACGAGGATAAAACTGTGTAATGCTGTGCATACCGCACCACTGCAGAGTGGTGGTCTCTCCACTCTAACTTGGTGCTGATGTTCGAATCAGCAGGATGGCCACAGGCTGGACCAGCCACCCTCTCCTGCTGCTCCTCCCTGAAGTTCGCCACAGTGTGGTGCCTTCTCAGTGTTTCTCACGTGCTCTGAAAACTCACCATTGTGCTAGAAACATCCCTACATGATTGTTCCCTTTAAAACTGTACATACAGCTAAAACATTTTTAAGAAAAGCTATCTACCTAGACATCGTCAGCGCTTATCTCCCGCTGCACAACAGGTCATGTAGTAAAAACAATTCTAAGAAATACAACTGAATGAATCTGTACATTGTCTTTTAAAGTGCTCCAAAGTAAACTGTAATAACCTTAAAAACGCCACTAACCTCCTTGGGTTTTGTTTTTAAATAAAACTAAACATCTGCCAAGTGAAAGGCAGAGGCATTTGACTCTGAGATGACAGCAGTGAGCAGCAGTGGCTTGTAGGAGAGGAAAAGGAACTGATCAGCTCAACCAAGCTTACCTCAGCAGCATAAAAAACACCTACGATTCAAGTTAACTGCAGGTTCAATGAAGCACAATCCTGATTCATGCTACAAAAATAAAACCAGTCAACTGAACTAACAAAATCCACCCCCAACACACACACTCTAACATTTTCTTAACCTAGAGGTAAACATATGTGACCACTTTCTTATAGTAAGTATATCCTTGGTTTCAGGATCAAAGTATTTACCATTCCTTTTACACGCCCCCACACACGCACACACACACACTATAAAGACCAATAAAACTTTAGAAGCCGTATGAAAAAAAATCTCAGTCAATCAAGAACCATAATCACTCAATATGTCTCAAGAGTTCGGGTATTCACAACACCGTCCGATGTTCCCCACACACGTAGACGGCACTAGGGCGAATCCGTCGCCTTGTGTGACCAGGGAGCCGTGGCAAGAACTTGAAGGACTTGGGCATCATGTCCAAGCAGGCATCATGGAACTTCTTAATCCTCCAGTAGTATATCAGTGGGTTCAATGCAGACTTGAGGTAGCAGAGCCACAGTAACCAGGTGCTAATCTCAAAGAAGTTGTGCTGATAGTAGAAACGCTTACTGAAGGTCGCCACAAGGCTGTAGGTGGTGAATGGGGCCCAGCAGACAATGAAAACAGCAAAGAGGATCAAAATGGTGGTGAAGGCACGTGTTTTAAAGCCCATGTCGATGCTCATTTGGAAGGGTCTCTGTAGACTCAGGAGACCGAGTTTGCTGGCCTGGCTGAGGCATATCCCTTCTGGGTAGCTATGAATCCTCAAGGCATTGTGCCGAAGGGTGTTGAGGATGCCCATAAATGAATATAATATCACCAGGAAGGGTATAAAGAAGGAAATGAGTGAAATCAAGATCACATAAGCCTGGTATCCGGAATTGGTTGTGTACCCAAATACACACTGTGGGGCTCTCGAAGGTATCTGCAGATCAGGGTTCCCCACAGCCAAAGGAAAAGCTACAGAAAAAGCAGTTGCCCAGGAGACTGCAATAAGGACCTTAGCCCTGTATGGATTTAGCTTATCTTGCCTCTGAACAATAATCAGGAACCTATCGATACTAATAATGAGTAGGATGGCCACTCCCTCTATCACAAACAACCAGAAAAACATAGCAGACAACCGGCAGAAGAATTTCCCAAATATCCATCTGGTGGTAAGAATAGTTACCAGGGCAAAGGGCATGTTCAGTACCGCAAGTAGCATGTCTGCAAAAGCCAGGCTGGCAAGAAGGATGTTAATTGCAGAACGCATGGCAGCTTTCTGGTAAACCATGAGGCAAACAACCAAGTTTCCAAGGAAAGATACAAAGAGAATAAATATCATTATAGCCGAAAGGATAATCTGGAGAGCTAAGTTTAGGCTCTTAAAAACTGCTGGTGTTGGGGTCACAGCTGTGCTGTTCACTGCCAAGGAACTAAATCCAGTACTAGTCATGGTTTCAAGACCGTATCTAAGCAGTGGACCAGTACTAGGATGCTGAAATGGTAGAGGGGCTGTAATATTCACATGGGAGTTTTCATAGACTATAAATGTCGTGTTGGATGTCCCAGTATGGGGTGCAGTCAACACTGCCGGAGCAGTCAACACGCCCAAGACAACCATGTTTTTAGGAAGATGGCAGGTTCTGGCAGAAATGTGGGTCCTCTTTGGGCATTTCCATACAGTGCTGTCAGGTCAGGTTCCACTGATGGGCTCGGATACACATTCTGGAAAATGGACACAGCTCCATCTTCCACAAGAATCCTTTTGCCTGGAAAGAAGCCCAAACAAAGAACATGAGATCAGATTAGTAAATATTTTTCAGTTTGTTATATTGTTCACCAAGTGCTAGCAAGGGCTGTACATCCTTGTTTAACTCCTGAGATAAGACAAGACTGTCTTCAGGATAGGGTGGCTATAGATACATTTGGCTTTATCTTTTATTATGTAGGCTCATTCTTTTTCTTTCTAATCCTCTAAAACCTATCACCTAGTCACCGCTAAAATAATCACTGTTATATTGTTTTAACTAAATATGATGGAAATTTTATAGGATCTGTTTACAAAGCAAGATGGATCTTGAAATGCATTAATCAAGCAAGGATGGAAATCAAAACCTTAATGGTTGATACTTTTCAAAAGATTACAGTAGCCCTCTCTAAGGCTCAGACCACTGAGGAAGAATGAGCAGAAAGACTGCAAGGATCAGAGGTTGGTGAGGGCCTGAGAAAACTGTTCTTTTGGATTTGACAAGCCTGTTGTATTCATGAGCTCATAGAAGCCATGGTTGCCTGCACAAGATAAAAACTAGTCAGCATTCTGGCAGGGAGGAGGAGGGGATCACAAGACTCCATCCCTAACTGGGGTGCTATAGATAATTGATTTCATTGGAGGGAGAGAGTTTTCTTTAATGGTACAGTTCCTGGTAGGCTGAGCATGCTTTAATGCATGGCTCTACATCCAGAAGGAAATGGACAGCACAAACTGGACTCAATGGGCTATTGAATCAAATAAGAAGACATGGAGTTGGGGTGAAGTATGGGGAAGGGCGGTGGATTGTAGAGGACTGAGGAGTAGGGGTGAATAGAATCAAAATAGATTGTATGAAAATCTCCAAGAATTAATAAAAACATTTAAAAAAACAAACTTCAAAAGTTTGAAGTATCATAGCCTTCCACAGTCGCGATTGATGCACATTTCACTAATTCTCTTAGGGGAACAAATTGTAATAGTTCTTTTCTATGGGTTCTTATTCCTTCTGTACATTAGCATAAAGTTGGATGTAACCTAACCTCAGTTCCCGGCTTAATGTGGTGGTACTAACACACTTTAGGTCTGACAGCTCTTAAAAGTAAGAATGGGGTTCTTTTCAATTAAGCTCTAAAATTTTCTTGGTCTTTCCTCCTCCATTTTTCTATTACTTCTGCCTCTTTCCTCTCCCTTCTTCCTGCTTCACCCACCTTCCCTATTTCTTCCTTTCCCTTCCTGAAGATCTTTTCTTATACCCACCCCTTCTAGAATTTCCCAACTAACCAAGCCAGAAAAGGCCATTCAGGGAAAGCAGTAATTTTTTCCCTAAGCTTTATCTCATATCTTCTCTTTTCTTGTAAGCCTATCACTTCCATCATCTTTTCTGAGATGCAGATTTCTATTTCTTCTCCCATAGACTGAATTGATACTATTAGCAATATGACAAGAGAAGCTAACCAAGTCATAAAGGGTACTAAGGAAGATGGGTAGAAGTACCTGAATATCCAGCAAATATTCAGAAACTTACAAAGATATTTGATTCTTTTCTCGAAAACTTGCTTACCTCTTATTTAGTGTTACTCCAAAGTCCTCACCAATTTCTGAAGCCTTCACTCTTACATAAGGGGATTCCTTAATCTATGATCCTATCAACCTACATTCTGACATGGTTTCCTCTTTCTGTTTGCCTTATTGGGGGGTGGAGGTAAGAAATCTCTTTAGTTACAAAGGGCTAGATTTCTGGATAGATTCTTTCAACAAATCCTTAAAAGATTAGAAATAGTAATACATTGATTATAACAAAACTATAATTAACACATTATATGGCCTTACATTTAGTCATTAATTTATAAGGTAATTATCAACATTTCATTCATTCATTCATTGGCATGTCAAGGGAAGAAATGGGATCTCATTTGTGAGATCCGAGACCCAGGATCCATAACCAGATCATGTTCCTTCTACTAACGCTGCATCCATGATCCACGATCTTATGTAGGATTGCTTTTATGAAAAGAAAAACAACAGTCTGTTTGCATAAAATACTGATTTTACTATTTCCTCTCATTTTACAGCTTAATTTCATTATTCCTACTAGATTTTATCTGTCCTCACATATTCATTCTAAAATGCTAGCACATCTTGACAAAATACTGCATCAAATCAGTGACTATCAGAGTCAACGATCACAAAGGGGAGTGGGAAAGGAACAAAGATTATTATAGCTTCTCATCATAATCATGTCAGTCTATTCAGAAAGATCCCACATATACAGTGTTACGATAGTACATGAACCGATGTTGTGACAAACTACCTCCAGAGAAAACTCTGTGTCTTCTCTGGACAAATTGGTATTTTCATCCTAAAGTAACAGCTTAAATCATGTTTGGCCAACTGTGTTAACGTGTTTAAAATTGTGGCAGGGTGGCTTAGGGAGTAAAGGTGCTTGTCACCAAACCTGACATCGTGAATGTGATCTTCAGGACCCATGTGGTAGAAGGAGAAAACCGATTCCCATAAGTTGTCCACTAACCTCCATAGGTCTCTTTTCCAAAGAACTATATTTTTCCTTAAGTCAGTCTTATTGTTCTACTTCCTTTAGAATACCACTCTCTCCCAGACATCTTTCTCAAGGGTGCAACCTGGAGAAGGCACACACTTTCTGCTCCAAGATCACTGCAGATACAACTGCAGGAAAATGCTGGGCTTCAGTGACAGAAACTCCCCAGAGACAAGGGGCTAGTTAGGAATTTACCTTAAGACTTCAGCTAAGACCATGAAATGACTGGGTTTTTGTTTTTTGTTTTCGTTGATTTTTTTTTAACCCAGCAATTTGGATTTCCTTAAATATTTCTGTAAGTATAACTATTCACTAGTGAAATATTATTTCAGTATGAAGTTCTTTAAGTATCAGAAATCTTTCACACATGTTCAAAATTTAGACATAACAATAAACTTACCAAGAAATACTTCCAAGTAGATATTTTCTTTTCCTAATGAACTATTTCTGCTTCCCACTTTACTACATATATTGCAAACTAAAGGACCAATGTTTAGGTACCTTATTAACTCAGTAAGACATAGTTAAGTAGCTTGAAGCCACAGACCTGTGTAGAAGAATACTTATACATGGAATACATAGACTACGTAGAAGAATGCTTATAATGTAATGTTCTTTGAATACGCAGTAACACTGCACGTATACTACAACTCTTTCAGTTGAGAAAGAGAGAGGGAGGGAGAGAGAGAATTACTCAGATGTCAAACTTAAATATTAATGGTGGGTAGAATATGGGCTTTTCTGTTTTTTATTTCATGAATTATATGATGCTCTGATTACTCTTAAAAGAGAAATAATTGCCTTGCATTTCCATAAATATGTTCGATGCATTTAAAAGAACGCATTAAAATAAGGCGTCAAAATTATAATTTAGTAAAGCCTGAGCCTAGGGGTTAGGAGATGGTTCAGATGGAAAAGTGCCTGCTAAGCATGAGGACTTGAGTGTGTGGTCCCAGCACTCACCCACACTAAAGTGGAGCTTGGTGGCACACACCTGTAATCTCACAGTTAGGGAGATGAAGACAGGAGGATACCCCAGGCTTGCTGGCCAGCCAGTCTCGCTAAATTAGTGAGATCCAGGTTCAATAAAGAGATCATTCTCAAACCTAAAGTGGAGGGAGATAGAGATAGGCACCAGATGTCAACTTACAGCTTCTGCATGCATGCACCTGTATGTGCACTTGGACACATACACAAACACACACATGCACACATGCACATGTACACACGAACACACATACATAAGCGTTCACTGAAAGGGAGAAAAAAAAAAAGGCCCTGAGTCTAAAACTGAGAGTGAAACTCAAAACTGAGGGTAAAAACTCAGGCTTAAAATCCTAGCACTCTAGAGCCTGAGGCAGGAGTATTGACTTGAGTATGAGGCTAATCTGGGATACCTAATAAGTTCCATGACAACCTGGGCTACCCAATAAGACAACTCAAAACAAACAAGCCTAAGTCTATGAGAACCCTCATATAGCTGAGTGATCCAGCTGACACTGAGGTTAGTACAGGAACATAATCATCTCCCTAACAAACAAATTCTGACAAGTATGGTTCCCTTCCCACTATGCTGCAATGTCATTAAAGACAGAGATCAGCTGTGAGGTGGGGAAGAATGACCCAGGTTCATGATACTTCTGCTGAACATCTTCGGAGCACCTGAGACCACAGAGACAGGCTAAATGTTCTTCTTTACTCAGTGGTACAGGTGTCTCTGGGAATGCTGAGCTCCACAGGAAGCCACAGCAAAGCATGAACCCCAGGAGGTTCCCAATCCTGGTATTTTCAGGGAGGAGGTTGCTGGGAGGGCTGGGGTTTGGTGAGGGAACTATACCAGCCACCAGCTCCCAACGGCTCCTCTGGCTTTCAGTGGCTTCAGCATACTCCCAGCTTCTATATCCTGCAGTATAGGTAGCTGATGCCCCTGGAGGGACTTCCTGGCTAGCAATAGCTGTCTCCTCTCCTTGTATGTTTTTCGGTTTCTTATCATTGCACCTACCTCTTTTTTTTTTAATGTTCAAACCTTTGTTTATTAAAATAAGCATGCTACTTATTGCTTGAGGGTATAATTTTTTTTATTTTTCTAATTTTTTTAGTAATTATTTTATTTATTTACATCTCAAATGTTGCCTCCATCCTGGTCCACTCTTGCAGAGTTCTTCCCCCCTTCACCTCTGAGAAGGTGACTTTCGGCACCACCCCAACCTCCACCCACCCCTCCCCCTCCCCTGCAGCATCAGAGAGCACACATTTTTGAGAGATGATTACTTTTACTCCAGGATATGGATTATTCCTATTGGACAACTGTTCTTCCTTGAGATACTAAACTCTTTATTCTAAAGAATAACTTATATCTGTGCTTTTTAATATGTTTATATATCTATATATATACACACATATATGTATTTATATAAAATATATCAAGAAGCATACACACACACACACACACACACACACACACATATATATATATATATATATATATATATATATATATATATATATATAATTAGGAAGCTTAGATATGTTATCCTTTGGAATAAAGTATTTAGTATCTCAAGGAGGAAAAACTGTACATATTATATATATATACATACATATGTATATGTATGAACATATACACACACAAACATTTTAAAGATTTTTAAGTATATTGTGGCTACTACTGCCTCTTTAAAACCAAACAAATAGGTTTCTCAAAATCCTTATCATAGTCAGGCCTACATGAGAAAAAAACTCAAAAATTTTTTGTCAATTTTAAAAGCTACTTTGAAGCTTACATAGACATCTTAAATACATAGAAATCTTACATACAAATCTTACATAGAAATCTTAATATACTAAACTATAATGATAGATATTTTTAATTTTATTTTTGAAATTATAAGTTACATTTTTTTCTCTCCAAATGTCCCCATTTACCCCTCCATGTTCTCCTTCAAATTCACGACCCATTTTTCATGATTATTATGTGTATAGACGTATATGTATTGAGGAGAGTTCTTTAATGTGAAGCCAGAGGCATCTTTCTTCTCCCTATTACTTCTTCCTTTCAAAAAGACACACAAGAAAGAGCAAGCCTGCAGAAACTTGCTATTAAAGGGCATTCAATGGACAGCAACCACCTGCATGGACGCTTGCCAGAAACAAATACCATGATCCATATCTACTCAGTTGGAATTTCCTTCCTCAGGACCTTCAGGTGCTTTCCATGCATACTAAACATGGGGTTTTTGGCTAAGTTGTTTCAGTCACCAAGCCTTTGCAGCACTACTTACCAAACTGAAACTGTTCTGACTTCAGGAATGGTTACAGACTCCCCTCTGTACCTTCACTTTGCCAGTAAAGCAGAGAGGGTACCCTTGTTAGTGCCTTGAGGTGGAAATAGCATCCATGAAAATGGACAGACTGTCCCTCTCTATGCTTCAAAAATGGGTTTAATTTTTAAAATTTTAAAAATTTAAAACCAATTGCTGAATCCTTTAGCTCCAAATTAAACATATCTTCTCCAGGTTTTGAAACAGTATCTGGATATTGGAATCTCAACTACACACCAAGTGAAGAAATGAGCATTTTTTTTCTCCAGTGAAAAACTGTTTTCAGATAACAGTAAGCTCACATGCAGTTAAAAGAAATAAGGCAGAGATCCCACTTGCCCTGCTTTCCCAGGGCCCTTGTGACACTAGGCAGTTTCACAACCAAGATGTTAACAGTGATACCGTCCAGATACACAACAGTTTTCTCACCAACACTGCCTTCTAAGCACACGTTCCCATCAGTCCTACTCCTCTACTACACATGGACCGAGACAAACACTACTCTGGCCCTTAGTGTATAATGTCATCCTAAGAGTGTGATACTATTGAGAGACTAGGAGTTAGACAGAGCCTGCAGACACACAGGAAGGAGAGCCATAGACAGAGAATAATGATGACAAACTTCTGGCTTCTTCTCACCTTCCTGACTTGAAACAAAAACCAGCTTAAAATACAGGCCTTGTAGGCTTTTCTCCCCGCCAACAGGAAAGAGAGCAAATTACTGAAAGGCAAATGGGAACTAGATCATGTTATATCTCTCTAGAAAGATCTGTTCTTTCCATAACACTCTTAAGTTTCATGAAAATTAATCTGATTTAAAAGATGTTGTGATGGTTTGTATATGCTTGGCCCAGGGAGTGGCACTATTAGAAGGTGTGGTTTGGAGTAGGTGTGTCGCTGTGGGCCAGTGTAGGCTTAAGATCTTCATCCTAGCTGCCTGGAAGTCAGTCTTCCAGTAGCAGGCTTCAGATGAAGATGTAGAACTCTCAGCTCTGCCTGCACCATGCCTGCCGGGATGCTGCCATGGTCCTCCCTTGATGATAATGAACTGAACCTCTGAACTTGTAAGCCAACCTCAAATAAATGTTGGTAATTTGAGTTGCCTTAGTCATGGTGTCTGTTCACAGCAGTAAAACCCTAACTAAGACAGTGTTTCAATCCATTTTGCTTGTTTCTCACAATTCTTTAACCCAAAGACCCATTCTGCAGCATAATAAAAGCTTCTATTATATATGTGACTTTTCTAGTTTTTGGTCTGTGGCTGTGATAAAACACAGGACCAAACCAGCTTTGGAAACGAAAAGGTATGTTTGGCTTATAGGACACAAGAGAAGCCAAGGCAGGAACTAAGACTTCAAAGAGGAACGTTGCCTCCTGGCTTGCTCTCCAAACTCACATCCAGCTCTTTCTCACAGCTCCCAGGACCACATGCCCATGGGTAACACCACCCATGGTGCACCAGAATCTCCCACACAAATCAACCGTCAAGAAAAGGCTGCACAGCCCTGCTTATCAGACAGTATGAAGAAGGCAATTCCCCAGTGGAGGTTCCTTCTTCCATGATGACATGATGACTCTAGTTTGTGACATTCACAAAAAAAAAAAAAAGAAAAGAAAAAGAAAAAAGTTTGAAGTATTTCAATATCAGGCCAACTTGACTGAGCTTGTCACTTGGCACTTTTTCTGATTTTCTTTTCCATTCTATGTTCTTCTTCTTTATTTCCTCTTTCCCCCCCACAAATTGGGACTTTTTTATTCACTATTAAAAATGTGAATTATCACAAGATTTTTCAGATGGTGGTTCATAATCTGTCTTAGTTCCTGTTCTATTGCTGTGAAGATATACCACAAACAAGGCAATTTATAAAAGAAATCATTTAATTGGGGCTGGCGTACAGTTTCAGAAGTGAGTCCATTAACATCATGCCAGGCAGACATGGTGCTGGGGCAATAGCTAAGAGGTCATACCTGGTCTATAACCAGGAGGCAGAGAGAGTGAGACTTGGCCTGGCATGGGTTTCTGACGCTTTAAAGCACACTAAATCCTAACCCTGCTTAAACTGTCCCTCCAACTGGAAGTCAAACATTCAAAAATAGGAACCTATGGGCCATCCTCATCCAAACCACTACACTCTACTCCCTGACCCCCATACCCTTGTAGCCACATCATAATGCAAAATCTAATTCAACTTCAAAAGTCCTTATAATCTTTCAGTCTCAACAAAGTTTAAAAGTCCTAAGTCCAAAGTCTCTTCTGAGACTCAAGGCAATCTCTTAATTGAAATCCCCTGTAAAAAAATCAAAAGCAAAAAGGTAAGTTTATGTTTATAACATGGCACAGAATATATATTCCCATTCCAAAGTGGATTGAGAGGAGCATAGTGAGGAAATGCTGGACTAAAGTAAGACCAACTCCTGTAATCCCACGCCCAATGTCAAGGACGCTTCAGATCTCCCACTCCTTCCAGCTTTGTTTACTGCAAGACACTTCTCTCTCTTGCTCTGGTCCCCTTCCTGTATGCAGGTCTCAGACATGCCAAGACTCTGGCATCTCCACATCTTGGTGTTTCCAATGCAACCCAGGCTTCACTTAGGTAGCATCATGCATCAGGCTCTCTGAGTTTCCATGCAAGGACTCCCCTGCCAAACGCCTCTTCTCAGCAGCTTTCCTCAACGGCAGAGGACAATTCCTAACTCTTTACACCTATATCCTTCTTGAGAAAGCCAGAACCAGGTAGCCAAAACTGCCAAGTTCTGCTGTCTGCTGAGGGTGGAACCTGGCCCCTCCTTGGTTTGACTTCTTGATGCTTTTTAGGTAGAGGAAATCTCTTGGGTCTTTTCCTTTCATAGGTTGCAGAATTAGCTGGCTGGAGTGGGGGTGGGGTATCTCCCTAAGACACCACTCCCTTAATTCCATTCTTTAAACTTCTCATTTCCTTGAGCACTGGGCTTAGCTCCAACAACAAATTTCCTGGTGCTCTGTTTTCCCTCAAACTTTACCTTTTCTATTTCTTTTTGCCCAATTTGTTCTTTTTCCGCTGTAGATTTGCATAAGAGTGATTATTAACATCCACACAACAGAGTGAAAATTAAGTTGACTTGAAATCTCCTCTACCAATAAAATCAGTCCCAAACTTCAATTTAGCCTCAGGCAGATTCAGAGAAATAACAGCTACATTGTTTGCCAAAATATCTTAAGAATGGTCTCTAGCCCAGCTAACCTCTTGCTCTCAGCAGTACAGTCTTCCGGACTCCTTCTAGACTGGCCCATTAAGACCTACTTAAAGCATACAACTGCTTTCCTAATACAAAAACAGCATTGTCAGGCCTGTCAGCCATCACCTGTGTTGGGTATCAACTTCTGTCTTACTGTTCTATTGCTGTGAAGTGACATCACAAAGGTAAGTTATAGAGAAATCATTTAATTGGGGCTTGCTTACAGCTTCAGAGGGTGAATCATGAACATCATAGCTGAAGCATAATAATAACAGGCAGGCAAGCATGGTGCTGAAGCAACAGTTAAGAGTCTATATTTGAACTACAAGCAGGAACAAAAAGAGTGATACTGAGCCTGGGAGGGACCTCAAAGCCCACCCTCAGTGACATACTTCTTTCAACAATGTCACACCCCCTAATTCTTCCTAAACACTTCCAGGAACCCTTAACCAAATATTCAAATATACAAGCCTATAGGGAGCCAGTCTGATTCAAATCACTACAACATCCATCCACAGCAGCAATGTCAGCTTATTCAACGTTAGCACTTCATCTATCACCAGGAGTTTTTCCAGAACTATTGCCTGTACCACAGAATTCCATGAGTTTTTCCATTTCAAATATGGGCTTCTTTAGCATTTTTACTATTCTAACAAATGCATTTTAAAGACGATAAAAGAACTGGCAAGCCCTTTTTATGTGCAAGCCCCTTTTCTGTCTTCCCAGTGCTGTCTAGAGCCACCTTATCATCTACTCCTATCACATCCCCCGGACATCCCCCCATCCTGGCACATCAAGTCTCTGCAGGGCTAGGTACATCCTCTCCCACTGAGGCCAGATAAGGTGGCCTGGTTAGGGGAATAGGATCCACAGACAGGCAACGGATTCAGAGACAGTCCCCACTCCAGTTGTTGGGGGACCCATACGAAGATGGAGCAGCACATCTTCTACATATGTTCGGGATGGGGGTGGGGGTAGAGGGGTCTAGGTCCAGCCTATGTATGCTCTTTGGTTGGTGGTTCAGTTTCTGAGAGCCCCAAGGGTCCAGGTTAGTTAGCTCTGTTGGTCCTCCTGTGGAGCTCCTATCCCCTCTTGGGGGCCCTCAATCTTTTCCCTGGTTCATTAGAGTTCCTGAGCTCTGTCCAACATTTGGCTGTAGGTCTCCGTATCTGTTTTAGTCAGCTGCTGGATAGAAGCTCTCAGAGGACAGCTATGCTAGGCTAGTGTCTGTAAGCAAAGCAAAGTACCATTAATAGTGTCAGGGATTGCTCCTTGGGATACCACATGACCCTTAAGAACATCATATACAATTTTGGTTCCTTAACTCCTTGTAAGTACTGTTTTCCAGTGTTTCTAATATTGAACATAGCTTCCTCTTTCACGTTGTACCAATCTTTCCTAGAAAATGGATCAACCGCTTTCCTCTTGGCTACTACCTTCTTGCCAGTTTTTCTGAGGTGCTTGTTCTTGCTGACCACCAATGGTTGCTGCTCAGAGCCAGATAGGAGTTGGATATTTCTACAGTCATTGTGATTTGAATGTAAAATACCCCTCGCAGCCTCATGTGTTAGAACACTTGGTCCCCAGATGGTGATATTGTTTGGGAAGACTGAGGAACCTTTAAGAGGTGAAACCTTCCAAGTCTGTGTCATCTGGGGATAGACTGGCGGTTTGTAGACCAGCTTCATGCTCCTCTCTCCTTTAAGACTGCTGATGCAGTGTGAAAAGTCAGTCTCATGCTCGGACCTCTACATCCTCCTTGCTGGGATGGACTGTATCCCTTCTGAAACTGTAAGTAGAAGTCCTTCCTCCTTTGAATGACTTTTATCAGGATATGACAGAAACAGAACTAAGCAAGTCATCCTTCTGGTTCCCGGAGAAGCTGTTTTGCTTTCATGGGTGTCTTTCTCGCTCTCTGACTGCTCCCACTTTCTAATTGTCTCGTCCTTCATATGCTACCTGATGAATCTCCCCAAAAGATTCCACTTATAGTCTTCCTGTCCTTGACTAGTCTCTCTTCCCTTACAAGTACTAACCAGATTGAACCTATTACCTTCTGAAATCAGACACCATTAAGTCTGTTCATGGTGGCACACATGTAGATGATTTCTTTTCTTCCATAGATATTAATTTTGCTTATTTTTCCCACTTTTCCACAATACCCTTTTTTTTCCTATTATAGCTTGTGCCTATTTCTGAACAGTAAATATAGATTCCTTTTCTTTTCTTGAAGGCTGTGGCTTTCCTCTGCCAACTGATACACAGCTGTGGCTTTCTAGTGAACAGCTGTCAGCAACAGTGTGTGCAGAGACACTGGAACTGTCAGAAGACAGACTTCATTCTAGGGTGAGCAGAAGCTCTTGGGGAGCACATGCACACCCTTGCCTGTCCTAATTCTTCAATGTGTGTGTGTGTGTGTGTGTGTGTGTGTGTTTTCTTGGAAAAGCAGAGCCCTAAATTTTTAACTTGGGAATAACATGCTGGGCTTCCCATTTCTATACATAACATCACAGGCAGAAGGAACACAGCGCCAATGGGGCATGCAGTTCAGCTATTCATCCGGCATGTCCACTACTGCACTTACTAATGAGAATCTACCTCTAGACTTAAAATAGTTCCTAGAACCACTAGAAGTCTGGGAGGGAGGGGATGTGGTAAACATTCTTTAAAAGATTATGTTTTAGAGGCATTCTCAAAATTCATGCTAAGAAATTGTTGGCAATTCTGTTAGACTCCGCCCAATAGCTACCTAGCAACAGCTTTCCTAGCCACCTGCCAAGTGTGAGTCAACTTGGCCCATAAGGACTGCTTGGCTACTCTCTCTCTCACCTCTCCCTCTCTCCATCTCCTATTCATTCTCTCTCTCTCTCTCTCTCTCTCTCTCTCTCTCTCTCCTCTCTCC
>NW_021604576.1:11154620-11176253 GCF_004785775.1 Grammomys surdaster | reverse complement strand
TCTTCTCTCCTCTTTCTTTCTGTTCTCCCCTCTCCCCTCTCCCCTCTCCCCTGTCTCCTCTCTCCCTTTCCCTCTTATGTTCCTGACAAGCCTCTTCCTCTCTTCTTCTCTCCTCTTTCTTTCTGTTCTTCTGTCTCCTTCCTCTGCCTCTATCCCTTTTCCAGGTCCCCTTCCCTATCCCCAAAAACTTCCTTTTGTCTTAGGCCTGTCACACGGTGGTGATCCTTCAGGAGGACACTGTGATTAACACACTGAGATGCTCCCTCCCACTGCATTATACCACCATTTCATAAAACACAACAAGAATTATGGAATCCATCTGCTTCTATTCTTTCTCCATTAAAAAAAAAATCTCCAAAAAGTCACTCCTTGGCAGGTTTGGTAGTATATGCCTTTAAACCCTAACTTGGTAGTCAGAGGCAGGTGGATCTACATGAGTTGAAGGCCAACCTGGTCTACGGTCTACACAGAGAATTTCAGGGCACTCAGCACTATATAATGAGATCCTTCTCCAAAAGAAAAATCTTTTGTAGAGGAGTGGGAACTGGTTCAGTGGGTAAGATCACTTGCTGTTCAAGCAAGAGATCTTGAGAGTTCATATCCCTAGAGCGAATGTAAAACATAAAAGCCAGGCAGAATGTGTGCATAAGACTTCAATGTTGGAGGACAGAGACAAGAAGCAGATCCCAGGAGTTTATTGGCCAGCTAGCTTAGCCCAAAGGCAAGCTCCGGTTTCAGTGAAAGATTGTGTGAAAGTTAAAAAAGCAAAAGTAGAAAGCAATAAAGTGAGATACCACAAGACCAAGTCCTCCTCTAGCATCTTCACACAAACACACACATGTGAAAGCACACCAGCACACACAGGCATATGCAATACACAGATATGCACACATTACAGAACAACAACGTATGCTCTGAGGTGGACAGAAAATGCTCTGCCATTAGATGTCTTTTCATTTCTCATCTTATAGATAAAGGAGACCTGGAGTCTGTCCTGTGTGCTTGTTTTACCTTTGAGATAAAGGGATGAGTGACAGCTATGTTTTACTCAACTGAAGAGTGCGCCAAAGGATGGCATACAGACATTGGCTCGCTCTACTAGGTAGTTTAAATAGAAACAAGATCTCACCTGAACATTGGCACTACCTGGAATGTAGGGTATAAAAGAAATTATCTTTAGATGATACATTTATTTGTATTTTGTGTGCATTGGTGTTTTACCTGCATGCATGTCTGTGTGAGGGTGTCAAAGCCCTTGGAGCTGGATGGCAGACAGTTGTAAACTGCCATGTGGATGCTGGGAATTAAACATAGGTCCTCTGAAAGAGCAGTCAGTGATCTTACCTTCAGAGCTAGCTCTTCAGCCCCAAGATTATTTTTAAAACTCAAACAAAAAAGGATAGCTCTCATATTCGTCACACTAATTCAAAACAAAAACCTGGTATTTTATGCACAATTGAATGGTACTAAGAAATGAGCCATAGTAGATTTGTTTACCTCCAATTTCCTATGTAAATCACGTATTCCACTTATGCACATATATTTCGGTGAGTTTTCACACAATAGGTGGTTTTGAGATCTGGTATGGCACATCAAGTATTTTCTACAGGAGAAATTTTCTTTTTCATTCACTTGCCTGACAAAGGATTCAACAGAACCCATTTTCTAAAACTATTTGTCCACAACTCCCCTAGCAGTAAGCTAAAGTAAAAATCCTCATCATTTTAGGACTCCCCCTCTGAACAGTAGCCATTGGACAGAAGGCTGTCTCAGGGTCCCCATCCTCCCCTCAGGGAACGCCCATTAACCTGAGGTTTTCTCTCAGTCCATTCAGTCACAAGCAGCAACACTGCCTTCCAACCTCCTCTTCTCCCATGACTTATTCACAGCAATAACTACTTCGTGCTGAATTTCATTGCTTAATATTCTTTACCAGCTAGCTGCTCAGTGATTTCATATGCTAAGCTGAATTCGTTATACATACAACTGTAGAGAATGGGCATCAGTCACTGTCCTCACTTAGAGATGAGGAGCTGAGGGACCTCACCAAGTGCCTTAGGGCTAGTAAGAAGCAGCTCTAGGATGAGAACTTGGGAACTCAGCTCTTGGCAGTTAACTATTACCATACAAATGGAATAAAAGCTGAAACTTGTTACAAAGTACATTTAAAAAAATAAGAAATGTAAATATACCCACCATTCCTTAAATAAGCACTATACATCAGTTCATAGCACATACAATCTGTGGTGATTTGAATGAGAACAATTCCCATTGGCTCATATATTAGAATGTTTGGTACCCAGTTAACACACTGTTTGGAAAAGAATGGGAGACGTGGCCTTGCAGAAGAAGGTGTGTCACGAGGGTGTGAGGATGGAGGTTTCAAAAGCACACAACATTTCCAGTTAACTCATTCTCTCTTCCTCCTACTTGCAGATAAGGTTTTGAGGTCTGATCCACCACTAGAGCGCCATGCCTGTCGGCCTGCTGCCATGCTCTGCACCACAGTGGAATGGACTCACCCTCTGAAACTGTGTGACAGCTAGTCTTGGTTGTCCATTTGACTATATCTGAAATTAACTAAACCCAAGCAGTTGGGTACACCTATGAGGAATTTTTTTTTCTTAAGTAAATCATTTGAAGTGGGAAGATTCACTTTTAATCTGGATCTTTTAAAGTGGGAGAGCAAATTTTTATCTGGACCACATCTTCTGTCGGCAGACTATATAAAGGACATGGGGGGGAAAAACTTTTTCTCTTTGCCTGCTCTCCCCCTCCTCTCTCTCCCCTCTCTCTTTCTGTCTCTCTTTCACTGGCAAGTTCATTCCTCCACTGGCATTAGAATATCTTCTTTGGAATTTTGTCATATACTGAAGACCAACTAAGACATTCAGCCTCATGGACTGAACAACTACTGGATTCTTTGACCTACTGTTGTGTAGACAGCTATTATCAGACTAGCTGGACTACAGCTGTAAATAAACCCTACATATATTTGTGTGTGTGTGTATGTGTGTGTGTGTGTGTATACATATATATACACACATATGTAAGACATATACATATGTGTGTGTATATATAGGACATATATATATCATATATATGGCTATGTGTGTGTTCATGTAAATATGTATATGTATAAATATATGAAATTGTGAAAGTGAAGCCTAGATTGTACTGGATACATCAAGATGTCTGAGATGCCAAAATTGTTAGGTGTGTGCCAAGGAGAGTTGCTCACAGAGAGTAGGACCAGTCCAAGAAAAAAAAAAGTGTCTGCAGTCAGTAAGCTGAAAGGATGAAGCTATCTAAGCTCTTTGACACTAAACATAGTGCTACAAAATTTAGAGTTTGCCTTGGTAGGTTTTGGTCTTGCTTTGTCCAATATTTCCTCACTATGCCCCATTCCTTTTAGAATGGAAACATATTTTATGTCGTTGTGTGTTAGAAGTGTGTAATTTGAATTTCGCCTTTACATGAGATTACAATTAAGAGGCTTCTTTGAGTCTCAGAAGAGACTTTGAACTTGAATGCTTGGTCTACAGTTAGTGAAACTGTTTGGGGAGGATAAAGAGGTCTGGCCTTGTTGGAGTAGGTATGTCGCTGGGGGAAGGATTTGAGGTTTCTCTGTCTTTACTTGCAGATAAAGATGTGAGTTCTCAACTACTGTCCTAGTGCCATGCCTGCATGCCTACTTCATTTCTCCTGCCACAGTGGTTGTGGGAAAACTCTGCTAACTAAAGCTAAAGTCCACCATGACTAGGTAGCCTTTGGGCTCAGTGTAATATGGAAGACTCCATAAACAGGACCACTCCTCTGGCCTTGTCTGTGGAATTCTAAGCCCCCACATATGCCTCTACCTGAGGAATGTCATATAGCCTCAATGAGATTACAGGATCAATTTCCTCTCTCCTAATAAGAACCTGTTCAGCCAGCACCTGAGATTCCTGAAATGCTTCTGTTGAGGTTTGGTCTTTTGCTATGTATTGTAATGCTAAATGCTGGCCCTCAAGGCCTGGTTACTCCTGCTCCTTAATTTAAAACTATTGGTTAAATAAAGATTCCTACAGCCCAGATAGGTGAGGCTTAGGATCCCCAGAGATGAACCACAAGGGGAGAAGAAGGTGGAGAGAGGAGGAAGCTGCCATGGGGTGGGTAAGTCATAAAAAATACAGCCATGAAGGCTAGTCAACTAAGTTAAGAACTGCCCAGATGAAACATGGCAAATTATAAAACGGAGTTATTGATGGGAAAATAGATTATAATAGCATAGAGGGTAGAGATACCTGTCCAGCTCTAGTGCTGATTAAGGCTTATAAATGTAAAAGTTGTATATCTTTTACCTGGGAACTGAATGATCAAAGGCAGGGTAGAAGCCCCTGACTTAGATTAAATATTTCTATAACTTTCCACATGCTAATGAGGCATTTGAGTACTCTAAGACCTCATCCAATGACCTTTGCCTATTCTGGATGCTCCTACTCTAAAACCTCAATAAACCCTTTTTTATAAGTTAGCTTGGTTAGGGAGATTTGGCTTGGTAATAGATATGTAAATAAAACAATATCTAATCTGGCCAAAGAGCTCAAAAGGCAGCATCTACTTTGCCATTTTGAAGGTAAGTAGACAGTGGCTCAGGAAGAGGCATGCCTGTAACCATAGCACTGGTGGGAAAAGAGCCCAGGGTTGCCTGGCTAAACGTTCCATGCATCTTCAAAATGCCTTGCTACCTCTCTTATCATCGAAGGACCAAGTGACTTCTATGTCATCACCGTAGCAATGTGCAATGTTAGAAAACGCTGTCCCTACATCTGCCCTACATCCCTGGTCCAACACCTTGAGGTTTTATTTTTAGATAGGACTTCCCTAGAGATTTCACTTTTCTTCAGAACATTATCCTCTGAGGGCTTAGAGTAGCATGAGAGCAGACAGTGTTTTGTGCAGAGTTAATGAAATGACCAGAAAGACAAAAAGTAGGACAATAACTAAGCAAGGACAATTCTGTGAATAAGGATGCACTTCATATTTAAAATAACTCCATCTACTCAGGCCAATACTGCACCCATGAGAATATCTTGCCAGGCATGTCTTTTGGTGGTGTCAGGACAACAGCTGATCAACAGCTCAAGAGGAAGTTGAGACACCTGACATTTAGCTTTTCATTTGGTAACCTATGGCTTCTGAGAGAAACACTATCCCCTGTATATAGGTTAACTCCAATTAAGTGTGCGTGCATGTGTGTGTGTGTGTGTGTGTGTGTGTGTGTGTGTGTGTGTAAGTAAAAACTAGGCTATAAAACAACAGGTATGGAGGGCTGAAAAGATGACTTAGCAGTTAAGAGCACAGGCTGATCTTCTAGAAGACCCAGGTTGAGTCCCAGCACTCACATGGCAGCTTACAAACATCAGTAATTCTAGTCCCAGGGCATCTGATACCTTCTTCTAACCTCCACTGATACCAGGTATGTATGTTACACAAACAAACATCCAGACAAAATATTCACATATATTAAAAAAAATTAAAAATGGTTTCCATATGGCTTGAAAAAGTATTAGCATTAGCATTAGTATTAGTTATCCCTTCTCCAACCCTTCCCCCATTCTACCTTTCTCTTTCTAATTGAATTTAAGGCCTGCTCCACCAAAGGCAATATATTGCAGGGTAATATAAACCAACCACAAAAGAACCCATGGCTTGAAAGTTCCCAGGGCCCAAGAGTGAACTCACTAGTCTTCTGTTAAATGGACATGGTATCAAACTGCCCTCTATATTCATATCTCTCTACCACAGATGACTGCAGCTCTCAGAGCTCATCAGAGAAGCTTCCTTGTCCAGTGGAAGGTGGTTAGCACAGCAGCCTACAACTGAGAACATCAGTGAAGAGCTCAGCCACAATGGAACATCTGTATCATATACCCAGGCTCAAGAGCCATCTTTCATACGAAGCTATGGGAAGACAGTAAGAACCAGAAGTTAGGAACATCCAGGGAGAAAGTGTCTTCTGGATATGACAAGACTAGTAAACTCACAGATGCTGTGGCTGCCTGTGCAAGACCTATTACAGAGTTCGGTCCAGCTAGACCAATGGAGGGACTTAGGAGTCCCGACCCATTGGGGGGCTATTAACAGTAGAAGGAGTAAGTTTTTCTTATTAATGTGGCCTCTGGTAGATTGACCATGCTCCAGATGTGGTCCCAGACCCATGATTACATGAGAAGCACAAACGGAACTTGCTGGGTTATTTTTAAAAGAAAAAGGAAGTGAAGTTGGGGCAAGGTGGAGTGGGGTTGTGGAGTAGATTTTGGAGATTTTAGGGGGGAAATAGGGGATGAATATATTCAAAACACACTGCATGCATATATGAAAATCTCAAGAGGTTAATAAAATATTATATTTTAAAAAGTAAATCAAAGTAGGCCTAACTGAAGGAAAAATCATGCTATACTTCATCAAATACGGTATTTTCATAAAATTAACTAAAACTGACTTGTCTAAATGAGTTCTTGAAATCTAGACACAAGGTTAGGGTTAGATAAACTTTGTGAATGAAAATGTTTTCAGCTCAACATTTTATATATACCCTTTAGAATTCTGAACTCAGTCTAAAACTGTCTTATTGATAACCACCTTGAAGCTTCAACTGGTAAGGTTAGCACTCAGTTTTAATGTGCTACTTCTGGTAATGAGACGAATTCCACTTCATATAAGGATGTAGGGCATAATTCACTTTTCACATTGCACATAAGGTACTCATCCTCAGTGAACATGATATATGACAAAGAATTTGACCTTAAATTAGTAACTTGTATAGGTGTGTGAAGTAAGGGATGACTGAAAATGGGAGGCCTCTAATCCAATCATAGAAGCACCTAAAATAGTTGCACTTGAAGAAAGAGACTTCAGAATGTGGGCTTCCAGGAATTAAATGAGGCTGTGAAAATTGGTAATCATGTCTCTATGGATAAAAAGTTTGATGTGCAAGTTAAAATATCCACAACCCTTGCCACCCATTCTTAAAATTGTATAAAGATGAAAGGGAAAACTGATTATATTCAAGTTTGTTCACTTGTTTATTTGTTATTTTTTTAGAGACAGTGTTTCTCTGTGTAACCCTGCCCTGGAACTCACTTTGTAAATTAGGTTGGCCTTGAATTCAAAGATTCCCCTGACTCTGACTCTGGAATGCTGAGATTAAAGGCAGATGCCAACATGCCTGGCTACTTTGAAGTTATTACTGATGTAACTCATCACTCTTAATAATTAAAACAGACAAAGTTATACATTTAAAGTTCCTTAAAATTATTGAAGAATAATGTTATGAATAAGAAAAATTATGAACAGAATATGAAAAAATAATAATTTCAAAGAGCATTCGGTCCCACTAGAATAAAACTTTTAATGAAAGAGAATGTGAATTTCTATTCAGCAAATCTTCAAAGGTTTTTTTTTTTTTGCTTTAAATAAAGATAACAGAAATTAAAATAGATAGTCCACCAATGGAATCTCAACAGTAATTCAGAAAGCTGCATCAACTGTCTTACAAACATCTTTCAGGACTTCCTCTTCTGATAAAGACAAGCTATGGCAAACCAATACTGCAGCAAACACACGGCCACGGACAATGGAAAACTGCTGAGAACCTCCTTGAAGACATCTAAGAGCTACCAGAGCAAGGGAACTTGAGGAATACAGATTTCAGAGATTAAAATATAGGAAACAGTGAGGTGGTAACTCTGTAGTCAACTGCATTTCTACATTATGCATAAGCCAATTCCAAAATACCAGCCCAGATATATAAGACAGCTGAGAGGCTGAAAGCTTAAGAAATGGCAGCTAAAAGGCTCACAAGCAGCTGTGAAACTGTGAAGTTGAGTAAAAGAGGCAGCTAGGCGACTGAAAAGCAGCAGGGCAAGCCCTAGCTGGAAGAGTTCAGGCTGAGAGCAGGTAGGAGAGCGAGGAAGACTATGCTAGGAGCCCAGAGAAAGAAACCAAAGGCCCAAAGAATAACCACACACTTGTCTAGGTAGAGTTCTTTCCCTTAGTTACATTTCCTAATCAAAGTTATTTTATAAGACCCAACCCAAATGTCAAAACACTCGGTATACTATGAAGAGGTTGACCAGTAGTCCGAAGGAACAGATCATGAAAAAGAAAACAAAGGCTGAGGCTCCTGAAACGGCAAGCCTACAGCCAATTTGCTAGGGTATGGATCTTGATTGACTCTAAAGAGCCCAAGTTTTGAAGGCTCCATCTCCACATACTGTGTCTCTGTTGGAAAGCAGCAGAACTGTTAGGAGGCAGGGCCTAGTAAACAAAAGGTAGGGTACCAGGTGTGCCCTTGAACAGCAAAAGAAAATATTATTTTCAGGATGGCATGGAAATGGGACTTCCACGTATTGCTGTTGGGAGTAGAATGTGTGTTTTACCATCTATTAAAACATGCCATCTTGTGATCTCTGCCATGCAGCAACCCCACAAAGTGCTGACTAAACAGAAATGCTCTCATCCTTTCTATTAAGTGTTTTACTAGCAGCACTGTTTTAGATGACCAGATATTGGAATAGCAAGTATCCGTAAGCAGTAGAATTAATAATAATAATAATAAAATCTATTTATCTAATAAAGTACTACACCACCACAAAAATGAGCCAACTACCCAGAACAACACCTAGATGGAACTAACAAAAATAAGACCGAGCATAAGGCACAGACACAGAAACACATTATACTGCATAGCAAAGGCAGGGTCAACATGATGCTGGTAGTTGTTGGATGGGTTCCTCTAGGAGAGGGGTGATTTAAGGACAGGGAAGGGACTGTTGGGATACTGGGACTCCTGAGATGATGTAACCTTTCCTTAATCTCTGTGACGGTTGTACATATAGACTCCTTTTTCAGCTTTTACTAAATTTTCCTTTATGACTTTTGTATCTTTCCGCCTATATGCGAAACTTCTACCAAAAAAAAAAAAAAATTAAAGCATTGGAGTATTGGGGCATATCAGTAATCCAAGTCCTCAGGAAGCAGAGGCAGCATGTGGGCTCGAGGTCAATCTGAACTGTATAATGAAACTGTCACAAAACACCAGAGTTTGGGCATGCAGCTAAGTGGTAAAGTCTTTGTCTTGAACATGTAAGGGCCTGAGTTCCAGCCTCAGCAATGAAAATAATTGAATATATTAAAAGTTCAGATATTTAACATCTCAGAAGTAACCTTAAAAGTTAATATAATTAAAATATCTGTAAAAATGTTTGAGACCTTAGGTCAAAGAATTTATATCTGACACCAAAACAACCGTTCATTAAAGAAAAAAAAATTGATAAAAAAATGGCCTCATCAAAATTCTAAATTTTTGCATTTTTAGAAGACATTAAGGTAATGAAAATTCAAGTAACAGACTGAACATATTTTCAAATCACATAACTAACAGTCTTGTGCCCAAATTTTACAAAGAACACTTGTGTTAGAATGCTTAAAGTTTCTACTGCTGTAACAAAATACCATGACCTAAAAGTTGAAGAGAAAGGGTCTGTTTGAATTACATTTCTACAAAGAAGCTCATCCGTGAAGGAAGCCAGAACAGGAACTCACACAGGGCAGGAACCTGGAGGCAAGAGCTGATGCAGAGTACATGGAGGACTGCTACTTACTGGCTTGCTTCCCATGGCTTACTCAGTCTGCTTTCTTATATAACCCAGGACCACCAGGGATGCCACCACCCACAGTAGGCTGAAACCTCCTCCACCAGTCACTTATTAAGAAGATGCCTTACAAACAGATCTTATAGAGGCATTTTCTTGAGATTCTTGACTTTCAGTAACTCTAGCTTGTGTCAAGTTGGCATAGTCAGCCCATGTGACCCCTTGTCAACTTGATACACAAACATATCACTGATAGGCCATAATCTCTTTGCTCATCCCCAAGATTATGCATTAATAAAGATATCACAATATAAAACATTTACAAACTTAAAAGGTCCACAGCCTTATAAATTTAAACACTTTTTAAAAAGTTCTCCTTTTAAAAATATCATCTCTTAAAATCCACAATTTCTGTAAACCTCCAAATCAAACCCCCAAATTCAAAGTCTCTCAACTGTGGGCTCCTATAAAATAAAAAATAAGTTAAGTACTTTCTTACTTTAAGAGGGAAGAACCCTGGCATAGTTACAAATTTGAACAAAACCAAACTTCAGAGTGTTAAATAACTCAATGTCCAATGTCTGGAATTCACACATAATCTTCTGGGCTCCTCCAAGGACTTAGGGTCACTTCTCCAGCTCCACCCTCTGCAGCACATATGGATGGATGATCTTCTAGCCTCCAGTTGGCTCCACTCCACTGCTGCTGACGTTCTTGGTGGTCATCTCTAACATTGGCATCTCCAAAACTGCTCGAGTCCCTTGCTGTAAATGGCCTGCACTTTCACCAATAGCTTCTCATAGGCTCTCTTCACGATGTCAAGCTCCAACTTCTCTGCATGATCCCTGCAATCCTGGGCCTTCAACTGTCACTGAGGCTGTACCTTCACCAATGTCATCCCCCAGGGCCAAACCTCATTGCTTTCCATGAGTCCTTCATGCCTTCAAACCCAATACCACCTGGGTGACTCTTACACTACCAAGTTCAGCTGCCAGTGTGAGGTACAACCTTGACTACCTCTGGATCATAACTTCTGTGTGCTGACTCTCAGGAAAACACTTCCCAGGAGATTTCACCCAAGTGATACTGGTCTCTTCTTAATTACCAGTCATTTCTCAGCTCTAGCTGACCAGCAGTGAGTATTCCAGTAAGGAAAGGTTCCAATTTAGTAGTTCTAGACCCTTATAAATCATATCTGATTCTTCAGCCCAGAACCACATTTTCCAGCTAACCGGAACCACAGAATCTTAATTCAGAGTAACAAATAATCCTGATAGAATCTTAAACTTCCTTCTGAAACTTTGCAAGTCAAGCCTCCGTCTTCTGCATTGTCCTCAGCAACCCCATCTCACAAGCTCCTATAGAATAGCTCACCAAGTACTGAACACTCAGTTGTACAAAGTTGAAAAGTCCTTCCACAATCTTTCCCCAAAACAACATGGTCAGGTCTGTTGCAGCAAGACCTAACAATCCAGGTACCAATTTGTCTTAGTTAAGGTGTCTATCGCTGTGACAAAACACCATGGCCAAAAGCAAGTTGGGAAGGAAAGATTATTTTGTTTATATTTCCGTATCACAGTTCATCGCTGAAGGAAGCCAGAAAAGGAACTCAAACAGGGCAGGAACCTGGAGGCAAGAGCTAATGCAGAGGCCACAGAGGGGTGCTACTTACTGGGCTTGTTCTATATTGGTTGCTCAGTCTGATTCCTTATAAGAACCCAGGACCACCAGCCCAGGGATGGCATCACCTACAATGGGCTGGGCCCTTTCCCATCAATCACTGATTAAGAAAATATCTTACAGCCAGATCTTATGGCCCATCAACTGATGAATGGATAAACAACAGGCATTGCAGTTACAGCTATACAATGGAAGGCTGTTAACAACAAAAAGAAATAAAGTGCATGAGTAATTCCTTTCCAAATAAAACGTCAGGTAGACTCCCTAACCTTTCATCCCACCTCACCACCACTAAAAGGTGCATCTTCTGACACTGTGGAATAGAAACTATGCAGAATGAACTCCAATGATCTTCATACCACCGTAACACAAGGTGCTCTTTCTTTGGCTTTTAATTGTTTCAAAGAAAGTCTCTATGTTCCCTACTAGATTTTCTAGAAACATTCTACCACAAAGGTACCTAGTATTTCCCTAGCTCCCAACATGAGACTGCAAAATTACTTACTTGTTCTTCATAACATCACGTTTTGTTTCTGACTGGCACTTCCTGAGAGCTCGAATCAAGCCAACAAATATGTCTCAGACCATTAATCAGGTTTAGGCACCGTACCAGGAGATTGACAACTGACACCAATATATGACATGCTATATTCTAAAGTCAAATAGGGCTGGGGAGGTGGTACAGTTTGTAAAGTACCTGCTGCAGGACCTGAGTTTATACCTGCAGCACCCACATAAAAAGCCAATAAAGGAGGTGCATTCTGTAACCCCATTGCTGGTGGTGTGAGGTGAAGACAAGCATGCTCCTGGAGTTCATGGCTCAGCCACAAATACACACATCCACCTGCACACATATCTACATGAACTTATACACACAGAGAAAGAGAAAGGTAAAACAAAGGTAGGGAAATATTACACACACCACAGTGTCTGCTTCCTACTTCAAACCCAGACAATACCTCTGAGATAGTTCAAGCACAGCCTCTTGATAATGCAAACAGTTTGGTAGATTCCTACATACACAGCTTCACCATCCCACCCCACCCCAATTGCCCAGGCATATCTTTTCACATGGCATAACAGAAACTTCATGGCAGGTACTCTGAAGACCTTCACATCATCAGAGACCCCCAAATAACCTCAAACCTTATATGTAACAGTTAGTCATAAAAAAAAAAAATCTCCTTCCCCTAGCTGGACTACCTGGTTAGATCTTTGTGGAAGAGGATGTACTTAGACTGCTTTGACTTGACATCCCAGGGCGAAGGGGTAACCAAGGGGGGATTCCTCTTCTTCTCTAAGGAGGAGGGGAGGGGGTAATGAGAGGAGAGGTTTCTGAGAGTAGAACTCGCAGGAGAAGGGGGGACTTTGATAGGGCTATAAAGTGAGTAAAGAAATAATAAAAAAAACTACTGAAGGCAAAGGTAATTCAATTAAATATATGCAAATCATATGTAAAAGAAACAAAAAAGAATAGACCTTTGGCTCCCTGATCCTATGTTGTGTAAATATAACTCAGTATCATAGCAATTTTAATGATGAACACAGAAGGAAATATGAAATTAGCAGTCTTTTTTCCCTGAGCAGGAAGCTAGAAATGTCATGTAGGAATAGAAGCACAGAACTAAAGATCCCAGGCCTCTATGTGTCATTGCAACCAGCAGGGACTCATCGCGGAACCGGGCGAGTCTGTTCTGACCTCCAGTCACCACCATTTCTCAAAATAACTCTAGCAAGCTCAAGAAGACTCAAATGGTTTAAGGTCATATCTAAAATACCCAAAGCTCAAAATTTACAAAAGACAACTTTGGCTTTAGTATTTGAAGTAGTTATGAGACAAAAATACAAACGTCAACAATGTTACTGTATACCAATAAAAATTACCTTTCCTCACTTACTGTGCCCCAATACCCAGTCTTTTGACTACGACATGGGCCTTTAACACACACTTTTCAATTTACTCACTTCATTAAGATCCCTTCCCCCCTTGCTCGCTCCCTCTCTTCCTTCCTTCTCTCTATATCAGAAGTATAGGTTATCATCTATTCAAAACGCTTAGGGTCAAAGGGTTCCACATTTGGCAACATTTTAGGATTTGGACTATTTTGAAATCTGAAATTAGAAATGTTCTGCAATCTAAAAACTTCTGTGCATGAGAGATCTTGAAAATATTTGGATTTTGGAGCATTTGGGACTTGAGAGTTTCAGACTGTGACATCCAATTCCCGTGCAGTGTCTGCTCCGAGTTTGAGAAGGAACCAAACAGGAATCTCCTGAGCTTAAGGAACTTGAAAGTCTAGTGAGGAAACTCACAAGAAAAGCCCAACAATCTCTGGGCTCCACCGTGCTTCACACACTACCGACGCCAGGCTGCTCCAAGGCTACAAAGTGAGGACACATAAGCCATCATTTGCTCTGTCGGGACAATCACTAAATCTCATACTTCCAGGAAAATTTCACATACTGAACAGGAGTATATTTTTGTTTCAAAGGTATAGATTATATATTCTTTTTTGGTAGGGAAGAAATAGAAAGAGAGGGGGTTACAAATAATAAAAGAAAAAAAAAACAAAATAAAAACCACACCACACTTAAATAAAATTTTAAAAATGAGTATGGGTCCTGACCAAAATTCCTTTTTTCTGTTTTCTGTTTTCATTTGTTTTAAATGTATATGAAGACTCTATCTATATGGACACCTGTGTGCCAGAAGAGGGCAACAGATCCCATTATATATGGCTGTAAGTCGCCATGTGGTTCCTGGGAACTGAACTCACTACCTCCTCTTAACTGCTGAGCCATCTCTCCAGCCCGCTTTTTAATGTTTTCTAACACTTAATTGTTAACAAATAATTTTAGATACAAGAATGTTTTGGGTTGCTTAGAATCCTACTAGCTGATTCTCTACACTAACTTCTGCCTCAAGGTCAAATTCATTTATAAAATTATTTCCTCTAAGAATACATTTCTTCTGTTTCTAAATTCTGCCATTCAATAAGGGTTACTGTGCATAAAGTAACCCAGTAGAGCTGGTCCAATAAGAATGGCCACTATGACTTATAGGGTCACTGTAAATTCATAGTATTCCATATGCTTTCCAAAATATTCCATATTCCATGAATCCTGCTCAGTGCCAAGAAAAATACCTTAGCAGAGAAGAAACCTGTTAAAAGAAAATCTGCAATACTCATTTTCAACTTAAAAAAAAAAAAAGTCAAGCAGAGAGAGACATGCTTCAGCAGGTGGCAGGAGACACTAAACACCTAGGACTGTTGTCTCAACTCCACGCCTGCATGTACGGACAAAATAATTTTAAAACATTAAAGACATTTCAAATCTATTTTAAAACTGAAAAACTTAACAGCTAAATTCTAAACACCAAGGAAATATATCTCAGGTGTCACAAAAATCTCAAGAGAATAAAGTCTAAGGGGGCCCAGTACTTGCCTGTCACTGAGGTTCCCACCAATAATAGGCACAAGGGGTGTTGTCCTTCCTTAAGGTCCCTGCTGCTCCCAAACAAAAGAACCAGCAAAGGCTGGGCAAGTTCACAACGTGCTGATGCAACTGAGGAGAGACTGAAGACCCAGAGCCCAGAGGGAATTCACTGGCCCCTTGTCAAGTGCACACAAATGGCCAGAACTGTCATTCCTGAATGTTTTCTTAACTAAAGAAGAAAGAAAAAGCACCAAATAGCACTATAAATACCACTATACTTGTGTCAAGTTTGTGAAGCTGTATTATATCTTACTCATGACCTTTTCAAGTGATTCTTCCAGCAGAACAGCCTATAAGAGTAACTGATGCTACGAAGTGGTGTATATGCGTACATGTATATGTGTACAGTATATATTCAATACTGGCAAGAACCTTTGCAGCAGTGTGGCCCAAATGTTAGAATGTGTCTAAGAGCTAATAAAATAAACATGAAAATTCTCTTTATATTCCTGGTTTCTGTTATGCAGAAAAATGAATAGGAAAAAGACAAAAGAAATTAAATGGAGTTTTAGAAAAAGATATCATTTACTGAATGACCACATCTCCATTTAAATTAGATGCAAAGGAGACTGACCCTTCCTTTGAGCTAAAGTGATATAGAGTGCAGCCCTGGAGACAAGAACCTTTCCATTCCCAGCCAGAGAGTCCATTTTCATGGAAATTATAATTTAAAATTAAATCTTAAGCTAGAATCTAGTTTAACTAAACTAGTTCAAGATTAGAGAGACCTATTACTCTGGTGCTTTTTTATGTAATATAAAGAGAATTGGGATTTAAAATATATATTTTAATGCTAAGAATCCAGGAACAAATTATTTCCTACAAGAGCACACCAGAATCTATGAGAGTAACCCTAGCAAACAGTAATAGAGGGCACAATGCCTGAATCGGTCATCTTTTGTGACCTTGCAAGGTCTCAAGTAGAGGGATTGGGACATCAACCAAGCCACAAAACCTTTGACCTACAGTTTGGCCTGCCTGTAAAATTGTCAGAGACCAGAGAGACTTCGTCCAGAAGGAGATGGGAACAGATGCTGAGTGCCACAGCCAAGCACAAGGTGGGAGCTAAGGGAGTCGTGGAGGAGAGGGAGAAAGGATTGGAACCAAAGGGATCAGAGATAAACCAAGAGATAAACCAAGTCCACAGAGTCAACTGACTGGGACTCATGGGATCCTGTAGGAGTCTGACCTAGGTCCTCTTCATATATGTTATGGCTGAGTAGCTTGGTGTTCTTGTGGAAATCCTAACAGTGGGAGCAGGTGCCCTCCTGATTCCTTCGCCTGCTTGTGGGACCCTGTTTCTCCTACTGGGTTGCCTCGTCCAGCCTTGACATCTTGACATGATGGTATGTGCCTGGTCTTACTGCAGCTTGTTATGCCATGTTTGATTGATGTCCCTGAGAGGCCTGCTCTTTTCTGAGGGGAGGTGAAGGGGGTGTGGATGTAGGAGAGAGGGGAGTTTGTAGGGAGAGACTGAGGGAGAAGAGTAAGGAGAAACTGTGGTTGGGATGTAATATAAATAAGAGAATAGAAATAATAGAGAAAAAAAGAGCACAAGATAGTAAAAGCTTTATTCTCTGTACCCAATAATGGGCAGCCATTCTAATCACTGATGAATGGAACAGTGCCTGAAATGGAGCCAACCCAATAGCCCATCTCATATTACCTTAGAACAGTCATTGGCGTTAGTCTCAAGTTATGTATACTTGTGTAGGGATACATGCACATGAATGCAGGTGCCAGAGGCATTGAACATCCCTGGAGTTGGTCTAACAGGTGGCTGTGTGCCTCCTGACATGTGCTGAAAGCCGGGTCCTCTGCAAAAGCAGTAAGTACATAGTCTTAGCTGCTGAGCTATCACTCCAGCTCTTATTAACCATCTCTGTCCCTCCACGGTGCCTGCTTTTATTGTATTGTATTGTATTGTATTGTACTGTATTGTATTAGGTAACACAAAGGCTGAGGTCTTTAGCCTCTTTCTGTTTGTCTACTCATAACAAAAGTGGTACCCACATTATTGTATAGGGTAAAAGAAAAAAAAACTTAGTATGTTTGGCTTAGTCCATTTTGGTCTGATAGGATAGAATAGAATACCTGAGATTAATAATTTATGAAGAGAATTTATTTTGGTCACGGTTCTGGAAGTGATTCAAAGACCCTGGCATGTCAAGTGGCCCTCGAGTATAGCACCACACGGGACAGGAAAGAAAAGCATGATAGCTATGCCTGAGAGACAGAGAGAGCAGAGACATATAAACCAGCTACAGAAGGCCAAATGAGCCAGAGACATGACCCAGCCCTAATGAGTACTGGCTGTTCTTCCCAAGGACTCCTAATACATGATGCCTTCCAACTGTGTGTACCCCAGTCCCCCAGGATTCAATGCCCTCTTCTGACCTCCAAAGACACAGGACACACATGGTACACAGATACAGGTAAAACACCTATACATGTAAAATAAAACAAATAATTTTTAAAAAGAAACTCTGAGAGAGCCCAACTCACACTTATGTAGAAAAAAGACGTTTTATTTATTTTGTGTATCTATTTATTATGTGTATATATGGGTATTCTTGTGGGTTAGGTGCATATGTGTTCAGGAGTACATGCATGTGTGTGTTCACATGGAGACCCAAGCTGACCTCAGATGTCATCATCAATCAAAGCAATGAGCTCAGTAAAGAGCAAGCACAAGGAAGGTGCATGTCATCCTGATTAACTTTATCTGTCATCCTGATAGAGCCTAAAGCCATCTGAGCGGGAAGTTTATCTCCTATTGTCTTATGGAACTGTCTGGCAGGAGACTGCCTTGATTACTAATTGATAGGATGTCATAGCCTGTGGTGGGCATCTCCATCCTTAGGAAGGAAATCCTGGACTATATAAAAGCCAGCTGAGCATCAGCAAAAAAAGCACACGAGCAGGACTCCAGCTGAGTTCTGTTTCAATTCCTGCTTGAGTCCCTTCCCTAACTCTTTCAGTGATGGACTGTGACCAGAAAGCTAAGCAAACGAATCGCTTCCTTCTTGCCATTGATTGCTGTTGAAACAAGTGCTTTATCACAGAAACAGAAAAGAAGCTAAAAACACAAGCCACAACGACTTCAGGTACAGAAACTATTCAACAAGGAATACATTAAACAGTAAGGGATTGTATTGAACAGATTTGGGAAAGTACCAAACACTCATGTAGAAATGAGATATGCCTAATATTAACGCTAAGTCAACAAAAACGGCTTGTTACTGAAGTGAATTAACTCTACCTTGGAATGGACAGCTCCCTGAATGCCATGAATAGCTGTATGTGAGTGAGAAGTGAATGATAAGAGGTACAAGAGATGAGACAATGAAATATATAAAAGAACTAATAAACCTGCAACTGTAACTTGTAAGATGATCATAAAACAATATTCATAGGATAATCAATGGAAGGTTTCAGAATTACCAAAAATACTAATGTTCAAATAGAGTCAATCTGATGCCTAACAGGATGAGTGTTTGTTTTAATTCTCACTCAGAAACAACATATTAAAGTTTGTAGCATACATGTGCACACATAGAGACACACAAGCACCCACACAAGAAACTATCTTTGTAGAGAGAATGTCTTTAAAAGATCTTAGAAGAACTATTTCCCTGACAACGGAAGCAAAATGGGCTTGGATACTTAATTCTCCATAGCAATAATAAAATGCCAAGGATAATGGAATCATACTTTGTGATATGCTACAAGTAATTATCTATCAAAAAGGAATTTAATACCCAAAGGATCTCTCGTCAAGAAAGAAGGTAATTAAAATCATTATTATAAACAAACTCTCCCCACACACTCACTCAGCAAAGGAAAAGTAAGGATATTTGTCAGGCAGAGAAAATTCCCCAGACACAAGACCTGCTATACAAGGAAGGTGAGTAAGTACAGTCATAACACACAACTACATATAAGTGTTGGATGTAACACCAAAAAGATCATTTTGGAAGAAAAAAAGCTAACTAAGGCATTAACAAGAAATAAACTGGAGGTAGGGTTATACGCATTACTCTTAGGAATTAGTAATTTTAATAAGGAAGGTTAGAATTCATTAAAAATACAGTGTCAGTGGATTAAACAATATAAAAATTTCTCATATTTCTTCACTCTGGAAGTTAAAGTCTAAGATGAAAGTAGCGTCAGGATCGGTTCCTTCCTAACTTGTTCAACCTTCATGTGTCCCTCAGCAAAGCACTTTCATATGGCCTTTCCTCTCAAACATGCAGAGAGGAAGGGAAATTTCTGTATCTGGTTTTACTAGATCAGGGCTACCAGTAAAGTTCATTTAGCCTGAATTACCCCATTATAGGCACAATCTCCAAATACTGGGACTTAGGCCTTCCATTTATACATTTGGAAGGACAAAATTCAACTCTTCAAAAGAAGGCGAATATACTAATAACCATAGATGAATAAAGAAGAATATTCATAACAAAATTATCTGGGCCATCTCTAAAAGAATACAAAGCATCCAGCCAGAACTTTAAGCTAATTTAGTAAACAAAATACTAAAAATACAAGGGAGAATCAATCTATGCAAAAGAAGGTTAAGACAGGAAAGAAGATGCAGAAGAAAAAAAAAACAGGGAAAAAATACATGGCTATAGATCACAATTAAATCTGAATTTAACAATCTCTGCTCCTAATACAAAGGACTAAGTTCTCCAGCGGAAAGCAGATTCGGCTATATCATATTAACAAGAGACACATCCAATACTATAATGGCCCACATCCAGTTTCAATTGCAGAAAGAAGGATGGCATATAAAACCAAACACAATCTATATGAAACACTGTATTGTTTCATTAATATCAAAGGAAAAATATTTTTAAGCCAAATAACAGTATCAGAGATTGAGTCATCATATATGACAAAAGCTTTAATTTACCACAAATAAATATTTAAAATTTAAACTTGCATCTAATAATAGTCCTCAAATAGCAAAACATTAATTATTCAGATGAAAATGATAAATCCATAATTAAAATCTCAGCAGTTGAACTTTTAAGTAAACAAAAAAAATTACTACACAGAAGGAGTTAAACAACACAATTAGAAACAAAGGAATATATATTGTTTCTAAGTGACACACAAAACCTTTATTAAAAGAGAGTACCTACTGTAGCTCACAACACTAACAAGCATCAAAGAACTGGTATGATACAGAACAATTTGTTGCAGCATATCTCAAACAGAATTCAAAAAAATCAGCAATACATATCCAGAATCTCCAGCCTTAAGAACTGGAATCAAAAACATAATAAATAGGGCTAGAAAGATAGCTGAGCAGTTAAGAGCACTGGTTGATCACCCAGAGGAACCAGGTTCGGTTCCCAGCACCAACATGGCAGCTCATAACCATCTATAACTCTAGTTCAAAAAATCTGATGGCCTCTCCTTGCCTCCACACACATACACACACACATGCAGGCAAAACGCCCATACACATGACTAACCAGAGAAAATACTTAGAGATGCATGATTTTTAAAAATTATTCTGATAAAGAGCTAAAATGGTGAGATGAGAGGAGTCTGTATATAGTCCTCGAATGAAGCATGAGCGAGGCACGCAAGCTAAGCAATCGGAAGAGGGTGAAAGAAACCTGAAAGCCATCAAAGAGAATGTAAGTTAGAAACAAGCACATAACAGAGATGGAAAACTGAATGTCCAGAGAAATTATATACTACAGTATTTAAAAAGGAAAGAGGATGAAGGAGAAGCACTGAGTAGCCTCAATGGAAGGGAGATGGCTAGAGGTACCACCGCAGCCAGGAGCTCATCTTATGATACGATGGAACATTTGGTTCTATCTTTTGAAACACAGCAATAGTGACAAAAGTCTCTTGATAAAATATAATTAAATTGTGAAATTCGTAAAACACACACACACACCACACACACAAGAATAAACTTTAGCCCAATGACACTGATAAATTCCAAAACCTTAAAAGTGAGACACACATAAATGTAGTTAAACTGGCATAAAGCCCCCATGTAAACAAAAAATAATAAATCAACTATTTTTAGGATGAAGCAGTAGTAAAATTGGTTACAAGAAGATGTTCTGCATTTTTTCATAAATGCTGAGCCTCCTCATGAAAAGAAACTTACCTGTTCAATCTGTGCGTTTCTATTACATCCATGCCAACATACAGAGACACTGACCCCAACAGCCATGTATTATAGGTTCGTCACGAGCTTGTGGGTCACTCAGAGACTAGTGGATCTTATTGGATCTTAAGACCTAGCACCAAATCAGTGGGAAAAACTGCTGGTGCAGTCACATCTTTATGACTTTACTGGGGGTACTGAAAACTGCAGATGAGACCTAGTTGGGAGAAGTAGGTCACTGGGACAATACCCTTAGAGACGATATCTTTTTGCTGGTCTCTATCTCTTTGCTTCCTGACTTTCAGGAGGTGAATCCCACCTCTTCCTCCATAGGCTCATTACACCATGAGATAACCTTCACTTTAGTCCCAAAGAAAGAGAGGCAGGTGACCTTAGACTACAACTCCTGAGATGATTAGCAAAATAAAGTTTTCTAGCGTTAGGCCATTTTTATTAGGTCTATGTCCCAGCAACAAAATACAAACCCAGTTTGGAGGGGTTTTGTGATATTAAAGAAAAAGAGAGGAATGATATTCAGCTAAGAGAAAAACATGATTTCAAGTAAAAAATCAGAGTAAAACAGCAGCTTGGAAGAAAACAGTGAACTAAGCTTGACTTTGACAAAGAAATAAGCCCCTGTTCTGGGTTTGCAGGGGGGTTGGGGTGTGGGGG
>NW_021604576.1:11112956-11154520 GCF_004785775.1 Grammomys surdaster | reverse complement strand
GAGGGAGGGAGGGAGGGAGGGAGGGAGGGAGGGAGGGAGGGAAGGAAGGAGGGAAGGAGGGAAGGAGGGAAGGAGGGAGGGAGGGTGGGTCATGTTAGACAGTTAAAGATAGCTTTGGTTATGAGCATGAGGGAGCCTCACATGTGTTCTTTTCCGGCTGATGCCCATTTTGCATCTCTTGTTCTGTTACTGAAATAAGCACATTTTAAAGATAATTAGCATGACACGTATCTGGTTTCAAAGATAACTTCTGGCTAAGAAATCATTCGATATTACTGACAGAAGAATGAAAGATCAATAAAAGCATATGGATGAAATATGGCCCCACATGTGCAGATGCAACTCAAAGCTAAGTTCTGTGCATTTAAACCTTACAAATTTATTATCAAGGTTAAGGGTATAAGAGCTGGTATCATAGGTGAGAAAAACATCTTTATTCATTCAATCCCAGAGCAGTTATATATGCCTCACAGTGCATGGACCAGAGGACAAGCATGAATAAAGGAGACTGCAGTTGCAAAGAGGTTATACTCTCACCACACATGGTCGACTGATATATTTCCTTCAATGCAAATAGCATTTTAAAGCTGTAACTGAACACTAATGGACAATCTGGGATTAATGCTAAATCTTTGTGGACATTTGGGATTATTTCATTTAGAGAAAATGAGAACAGTCTTAAAATTCTGACCTGGGGCTTCTATATAAAGAGAAGAAGAACCTATAGAGGAAAAAGAAGAGATTCTAATTGGTGACTAGACTTTTCCGTTAGGAATAATAAAGTACCTTCAGGTCAATGTCCTTATTTCTCCCACAAAACTCTGCAGTTAGGATATTATTCAGTGTAAATAGCCTTCAATGAGTATAAAAATTGGGTTATAAAAAAATTCTCCCTGCCCTACAGTAGTAGAGGAAGAAGAGGAGAAAGAAGAGGAGGAGAAAGAGAAGGAAAGGGAGGAGGAGAAAGAGGAGGAGGAAAGGGAGGAGGAAGAAGAATAAAGGAGAGGAGGACATAGAAGAACCTGGGGCAGCACCATGTCATTTATTATGACATACATGCAATAAATCATAACGTATCTGTAGAAAACACTATTCAACACATCAATGTCGCATGCCATTTCATGACCTGGAAAGTGGCTACAGAGAGGTATATAAAGTTAGAAAGTAAAATATTTTCTACATGCATATGAAACATACAATAAAATGTTATCAGTAATTATCTCTCAGTATAGTTCTTTTTGTTTGGTTGGTTGTTTGTTTTGTTTTGTTTTTTTGCTTATCTGGATGGTTTTTTTTTTAAACTAAACACATGTCATTTCTATGATGAGAAAAACTATTACCATGTGAGAATCAAGAACAGGGATCCAAAGCCTTAAATGCAAATATACATGAAATAAAGAAACAGAGGAAGACATCAACAGCATTTCAGCTTTAAGTGGGGACAAGGTTACCCAACGCATAGAAAATGGAAAAACCCTTTAGCTGAAAATTGGTAATAAATATATCATGGAAGGAAAAGACAATGCAAAGAAGGTGAGCAAGTACTGAGAGGCAATGAGCTGAAAAGATCAGGAATGGACTCTTGCTAGTGTTTGACACTGAAACTTTACATTGTCTAAGCTTGTGTGGAGTTAAAATGGAGCAAGTAGAACCCATCCCTTCCCACCAGGATGAGAAGTGAGTGAGTAAAATCAAGGTGAAGATAGTCCTGAATAGGGATACTATTGAAACGCTCCCCTCTGGAAGGCAGGGGACCGATCACAGGACCTTTCCTACCTCATTCCCCTTTGTACCCAGCATCCTTCCTAGACCAGCACAGAACAAAGAACTTGCAGCAGACATCGTCAGCCTAGATGCAGAACCAAAAATCCAGCAAACAAGTTATTTGAGTCTTAGGTAATTTCCAGTCAAAAAACGCTAATTCTCATCCAAAGTTCGGGCATTTTAAAATCCCTACTAATGTTCTTTCTCTAAAATCTCCTAGGCTATATTTTTTTCTGTAAGAAAGTAGGACAAGATGGGGTGCCTCCCTTTGGAAGGTAAGCACTACAATGCAGAATGATATCCATCTTTTCTACATCTCCCCAAGGTGGATTCCTCCCAGTCCTTCCTACAGACTGAGCTCATCTGGTCAAATGAAAAAAGTTAACCAAGAAGCTTTGGCCAAAACTCTCCAAATGGTATGTAAAATACATGAATAAATAATGAGGGTTACAACTAGAAATTACCTAAGACTCAATCAGCATGTAGGTTAGGTGGTTGATACAGGATCTGACTGGGTACCTTCTTAATCTCAGTTGGGCTTAGCTGGGTATAATTTCTTTTGCATTATTTATGAAATGAAATACTGAAAACAATAATGTTATTATTAACTTCAATAGGTGACCCCTCTTAACTGCAAATGCACCACATTTATCCCCGAAACCACTGAGCTGAATTAAAATCCCACTTAGGGGCTCCTTCTATTTATAGTGATCATGAATGAACTTTCCAGCGTACTAGAGTTTTATTCTTTAAAGTACTAAACCTTCTGTCATACAAACAGAAATGTGCACAAATTATATTTGCCAGTCTTGTCCATATCTACTGGTGTAGAAGCAATGGGCATTTTATCCTATGTGCCAAGCTCCAAGACAGAAACAGCTTGTCATCAACTTGAGAAATCACTTTTAACAAGCAGGGCTTGCTGCCTCAAGCCAACTAAACACCAAAGCATGCTGGGCTGCCCACACCGCAAATTATGTGGAATGTTCTCCATGTTTTGTGGTTGCAAGAGTATTGATTTTGTTCATCATCCAGTTCAAATTAAAAGACACATCTGACCTTAGAAATTTCCCAAGTAATTCAAACCAACTGACAAAAATCCCGTCAGCTTCAAAAAAAAAAAATGACTATTAGACATTTAATAGTCCTATTTAAACATTTCAAATGTGATTTTTTTAAGTTAAAAAGACATAATGTAATTTTTGAGAAACTTCTTAATGTATTTCAAGAGAACAGTAAGAAATCACCCTTATTTCGGTTGTCAGAAGCAGAGGGAGAAAGGTTATGATGAAGACCACTTGCAACAATGTAAAGGGCATCTGTAGCAAAAGCAAATTGCAAACGTATTTCCCAAATAGCTAGCAAATTAAGGCAAACATAAAAAACACTCCATTGGGCTACTGACTTCATCTATAAGGTTGATGGAAACACTGAAATGCCTCAGCATCTGCTATGAAAATGACTGAGAAATGTTCCAAAGGAAGAAGACTTTGTTACTCTCAGTAGTAACTGCAGCACTCTATCTTGGGTACTGTTTACTGAACCATCAGTGAGCCGTTCTCAAATCAGACAACAAAGACCATCAACACTAAAGAGTTTTTACAGAGGAGAACAAAGAACTTCCTCTAAGTTTGCTACTGAGGTCAACTTTCTAAGTTGTAAACTGGAGAAGAATCAGCAGAGGTCATTTCTGATGTGCTGAAAAACTAAGTTTTACCCTGAAATTCACCCACTAATGGTAAAATTTTTTGAAGCTGAGAAAAAAAAAAAGTCCTGATTCAATCACTCAGTGGTACGATTGCTATGATAGATAAATGTGTGTTTAAGATCTTTAATACATGGCACGACAGTCCAAGCTTTATAAGAGTTGAAGTGTTTGTTAGAAAGCAGTGTTCTTTAACTAAAATGTTCAAAGATAACAAACTCTATCAAGAATAATTTTTAGCTTCTAATAGTTTAGATCTGTTATTCTTAGTGAGCATGAATCATTGTGTCCCTGAATGATTTCCCTGTGACAGGTGTCAGAGGTACACGACAGACAGAAACATGACATGTGTGATATCATTATACCTACATGAATCCGTATGCATACATGTCAGTACTGAGAAAGGGTCTCAAAAAGAATCCCCATACAATATATGTCCCAAGTCAAGTATACCTATATGACTTCAAATACTGAACAGAACTCAGTCATAACCACCTTTAGACCATTAAACTCTTACCAACTTGCCAGAAGTACAACAACTTAAGGGACAACTTCAACCAAAGTTAGGGTTTTAAGTATGAGACTTCTGAGCAAATTTTTCTCCAAGAATGTTGACAGAAAATGCTTAAAGAGTTGTTTTAATCATCAGTTCTGATGTGTGTGTATATGCATGTGGGTATATATATATGTATACATATATGTAACAAGAAAGTGACAAAATTATATTCCAAGACAAAAATCAATGTTCCTTTTCTTTTTTACAGTATTAGTGGTGGCTATTTCTGTTAATTCAAAACTTCCATGGTACAGATGAGGCAATTTCCTTAGTTATCCTGACTATTTGAGTAGCAAGTATCTTTCTTCCACATATATGAAACATATGCCTAACAACTTACTCTGAACACTTCAGGACTTAAGGGTAAGAATTTGATTATAACTGTTCCAATAGTTATAATTGTTCCAAGTGCACTAAACGATACAATCAATTTTGTCACTAAAATGTGGGCTATGTGAAACAGTGTAATACAGCACAGAACTCTGTCAGCACTTCTGATTTCCAGCTCACATCAGAAGACCGCACTACCTGGAGAACACATGAACAGAATACATGAACAGAGGCCAGAAAGGTGAGCATGTGGGGCTTCCAGCACATATGGGACACATGGAGAAAGACAGTCTGTGCAGTAGATGAACTTCCTATTAGGCTTTATCAAATGATTACTTACCTCCTCCGTGGGTAAAACTGTCTGAAGTAAAGTCATATTATGCAATAAACCAGGTATTGTTTACCATTCTTAGAAATATTACTTCTAAAATCCTTAAGAAGTTGGAGCATTCTTAATCTAAGACATGATGAAAAGCAAACTTGTCTATAAACAAAAGAAAATCCTTAAAAGGATGCCGCTAAACCTTACCCCTACCTCACGGGGGGGGGGGGGACATTCTAACTCGAAAGCTTGTACTCCCTAAGTATTCCAGATAATCCAAATATTTCATCAAAGACTAAATGATCACTTTTGAAAACTGGATCAGCCCCGGAAGTTAATTTCTCATAAAGCTGCATTGCTAAGCTTTTTTAAACACCCCGGGCGAACATGCTGAGTCTCAGCCCAGAGTGGAGAGCCCAGGGCGGGAAAGTTCCCGAGGGTCCCAGCCCTCCGCGAGGCTCTGCTCGGCGGGGCTCCGGCTGGAGCGCCGGGGATCAAGGAGGCCCGAGGCAGCGCGGGGCGTCGCGTGGCCCGGGGAAGCCGCGGCCGTGCCGGGAGCCCTCCTGGCTGCTGGCTGCCGAGCCAGCCGCTTCCTGCCCCTGGGACCCGGGAGAGCCGCGCTCCGCGCCACCAACCCTCCCTCCAGCACGCCCAGGATGCGCTCGCCTGCCCGGGACGCGCTCACACCTCGCACAAAAGGCGCCGCTGCGGGACAGCGGGGAGTTGGCGGCCGCTGCCTCCTGGAACTTTGCGGACATCTCACCGCAGCTCTGCAGCTCCGAGCCCCCGGCGCAGGAGGAGGCCGAAGCGGCGGCGGAGAGTCGGGGCATCGCCCGGCAGTGCCTCCGCCTTGCCGGCTGCCGGCGGCTCCCGCCCCCGGTTAACCAGCGCTCGCTCTTAAAGGCGCCCGCTGCTGGTTAGGCCGCGAGGTAAGGAAGAAGAGTTGAGTTGGGTAGAGGCAAGGAAAGGGGGAGGGGGCAGCGTAGGCAAGATCCTGGAGTCTTCTGCAGTCCAAACTCAGTCTCCTCCCCCTCCAGGTCCCCAGGTCATCCCACCCTACGCACCTGGGAAAAAATAAATGAATGAATGAATGAATGAATGAATGAATGAATGAATGAATGAATAAATAAATAAATAAATAAATAAATAAATAAATGATCTAAGGGAGTTAAGACCCTACACCAAGGATGCTTAGCCGCTACTGGCTACCTCAGAAAACCTCACTTTTGCTTGAACTGCCCACACTCCTGTTAAGGTCTTGACCTTAACACCCCATCCCTGCGGCACACTTGCTATTGAGCTAAAAATCAGTGCCCAATGGGACTGTGCTTCTCTCCGCTGATTGAGCAGCCCCTCGGGTGGTTCTTCATTTCCCACACTGTGGTGAGAGTATCATGCGGAGCACTTCAAATTGAAGACCAGCTTGGACCCCTACTTGGACCGCGAAAGGAGTCTTGAAGTATAGTGGCAGACATGCCTCGCTTTCACGAATGTTTTGTTCTTTCCAGTGGTCACTTGCCATGTGGGTACAACTGGATTCATGATCACCAAACTGGACTTAGGAAGACCTTAAAGGAAAGATACCATCAAATCTCAATAGTGTGCTTTTGAAATGTTGAAATGTTGCTTCCAAGGGATAAATGTTTTCCTAACCATGGTCAGCATTTGTCGTAACTGGCAGAGTGGAGGGCCCGGGAGGCTCAGAGCACCACCGTTGTTCTGAATCCACAGGAGACCAGCACTAGGGAGGGACCATTCATCTAAAGCTGGTCTTCTGTCTGTTGGTTTCAATCTTTGCTTCTCAGTCCTGTGGGGCCACTCTAGCAGAAGTGGGAAGGAAGAAATTAAGCAATTAGGGGTTATGATCCAGCCTGGGCTCCAAACCTTCAGTCCCAGCAAAGGACTCTGAAGGTGTGAGTGACATTTTCTAATTCAGAGGAGCTTACACTTTTTAGCCCTGGCTTCAGCCAGCTTGGTTCTTACCCTCAGCCCACTGTAGAGTACAGAACTGCTTGCAGGAGGTAGAAGCAATTTTTGTTACCGGATGGAGAGGAACTAAGCTCCAGGCTTTAGGAAAAAAGAAAGGGGGTGGAGGGGAGGAGAGAGGAAGGGAGGGGAGGATTCCATTGGTCCAGTGCTCCTTGGCCTGCTCACACTCAAGATATCACATGTTAAGGAGGGTGGAGGTACACTTGCAGTTACAGTTCTTACTCCTGCTTAGAGAAAACCGAAGCAATATAATGAAAATACAGGCTTTAGATTAAATTAGTTCCCTTAATTTGGTGTAGAACCAAAGGATGAGGGAAATGGCTCCATGGATAAAGCACTTGCCATGCATGTGTGAATTTCGATTGTTAGCACCCGCATAAAAGCCAGGCATGGCAGGATGAGCCCTGAATTCCAGCAATGGAGAGCTAAAACAGGAGGACCACTGGAGCTTGTCAGTGAGCCAGTCTAAAGGAATCGATGGGCTCCAGGTTCAATAGGAAAACCTATCCCAAAACTACAGTGGAGAATGAGTTCTGATGTGACCTCTGGCCTCCACATGCACACATGCGCACATACTCAGACACATTCACACACATATGATAAGAACAGGCCTTAAAACAAGCACTAGAGATGGGGGTCATCTTGAACGTGCTTTTGGTTTTGTTAAGGAAGTGATTCCCTGGCCTTTAAAGACATTCGAAGGCAAGAGGTGCCTAAGTGAGTGTATAAGTCAGAAAGCCTTGTGTGGAAAGGGCATTGCCTTTGTTGCAATAGAAAAGAGCCTGGGTTCTTATGGCTTAGAAAAATGTCTCTAATAGTCCCAATATCATTTCACTACATATAAACCACTATCATTTTCTGTTTGTGTTGGAGGCAGGGCACAGACTAGGAATCTCTAGCAAGGGCTCTACCACAGGGCTAAATGCCTAGACTCTACCATCATTATTTTAATTAGACAAATTAAAAACCTGTGTACTCCTTTGAAATATCTATTGATTTTTAAATAGTATTTGTCAGTACTTTCTATCATGTCTGTTCAGAGTGATGTAAATGCTGTCTTACTTTCAGCCATATTCAAAGTAAGTTCAAAAGCCTTGTTTCTAAAGCCAAATAGACTAGATATGAAACTACTTTTCTGGCAAGATATTAAGCAAATAGTGTCTTTCCAAAAATCAGTTTCTCCCTAGCAATACATTGCTATTGTCCTGGCAATCAGAGGGCTAATGGAGGAGAATCGTGAGTTCTAGGACAGCTGGAACAACATGCCAAGTCCCTGTCTCAAAGGAAGGAAAAAGAAACTCTCCATATGTACCCCAGGTTTTTAGCATAGTCAGGTACACATGGTAAGGCCTATAAATTGTTGTTCTAATGTGCTAGCTAAACTGAAATTTCTCACCACTGACTACACATTAGAATCACCTGAAAGCTTGCTGAAACTAGCACCTGGGTCCCACCCCCAGTGAAGCCGGACAGAAATCAAACAGAAGCTCCTTGGTGATTCTGATTGGCCATGGCCGAGAACCTGAGGACGTCCATCTACACAGCAGAATTCATCTAGAAGTGAGGAGCATGGTGGTGTGTGTGCATGATGGTGTATGTGCATGATAGTGTGTGTGCTCTTTCTTCCATAGGCACAGTGACCCTGACTGATCTTTCTGATTTTGCAGCAGTTCTACAGAGCATGGCGGGGAGGTGTTAGACGTCTAACTGCTTTCTGCTCTGCGTTGCCCCTGAAATATTCTCAACTGTGGTGCAGACTACATGTGGTTTATCTCAGTCAGCAGCACGGCATGAAACCCAAGTCATAATCTCTTTCTGCATGTACAATTTATGGGCAGTTATCAGCACACAGAAGTCTCTGGAGGACTTAAAAGGGAGGAAAACACTACCAAAGAGTCCCTCAGGAAGAGGACCAGAAGTAAGAAGCAAGTGGTTTTGGAAATCCAGTCCCTGGATAATTTTTTTTAAAAAAAGTGCTCATTAAATTTTAGCTATTTGGATTCTGACTTTAATATGATGTATATACATACATACATACATACATACTGCTCCTTCTAAATATAGTAGTGATGTGCTTGTTGGAAATTTTATTAATATTAATTCCTCTTACATGTACATAACTGTATTAGTTACTTTTCTGTTGCTGTGCTAAAACACCTTGACCAGAACAACTTAAGCAAATTTTGGTGGTGAGGAGGGAGGGAGCTCTGGATTCAGAATGAGAGTCCATGTTGTAACAGAAAGCTGAAAGTCATCTCAGTAATGTGCTCAACTGCAGAGCAGAAACAGAGACGGTAAACTGGAAGCGGGCTGAAGCTGTAAACTTTCAAATTCCACCCCTAGTGTTTCCTCCAGGAAGGCAACACCTCCTAAAATTCTATAACCTTCCCAAAGAGTACTACTAACCGGAGACACATATTCAAATATGTGAGCCTATGATGGACAGCCAGCTAGGCTGTCTCCACAGATCAAAGGAAATGGCAAATATCTGAGTGATATAACCAGAGGACTCAAAGTTTTTGTCTCAAGACTAGTACAAAGAAGACACTTCTTATTTTTATTATTAAAGCAAGCAAAACATGAGGTGATGTTTATAGTTAGTGTAAGCAAATGCAAGTACAGTTTGGAATACACCTGGTGTTATATCGTATCATCTTGGCCATGTAAAGAAGAACCAAGAATATTCCTCCCAGGCTTTTGTCTTTCCCACAGAGATAATGAGCACATGCCAGGAAATTCCCTTTATGCCCTTGCTTTCAAGTGAATTTGTTTATCATAGTTTATGCAATTCTTTCTAGAAGGCCACCTCATGGGGAAAACCTTCTATACTTGGCCATCCATGGTTCACAGTAAGTTAACAGCTTTTAGACACAGCTTCCCACAAGAGACATTTCTCATTCAAACCACCACAGGAATTAACCCACTTTCCCCTATACAGACAATCTGTTTGCATTCAATTAGGAGAAATTCTATCAAATACAACTTATCTAAAAGGCTATAATCTAGAACCACTAGTATTTTGCCTAGTAAATTTGTCAATGTAAATCCAGACTGATCTGATCTTTGGTTCAGGAAAAATAGTAACAACATAACTTTGAATATTTGCAAAGAGATACGTCTTAGGATTTTACTACTGTGAACAGACACCATGACCAAGGCAACTCTTATAAGGACAACATTTAAGTGGGGCTGGCTTACAGATTCAGAGGTTCAGTCCTTAATCATCAAGGCAGGAACATGGCAGCATCCAGGCAGGCATAGTTCAGAAGCTGAGAGCTCTGCATCTTCATCTGAAGGCTGCTAGCAGAGTACTGTCATCAGGCAGCCAGGAGGAGGGTCTTAAAGCCCACATCCACAATTACATACCTACTCCAGGTCCACACCTACTCCAACAAGGCCACACCTTCTAATAGTGCCACTCTCTAGGCCAAGCAAATACAAACCATCACAAGATATAATAATGAAAGAGCGTCTATCTTCCCCAAGCCTAATTCTTATCTTTTGAAACCCACCTTAAAGGGAGTCAGTCATGTAAATAAATTTTTAAAAAGCTTGCTTTAACTAATTGCTTACTTTAATTTGACCATGATGATTTGGGTCAGTGGTTTTTCTCCTCAAATTTTAGAAATTGACACAGTAACAAATTGTATGAATTTTATAACTGACAAAATCTAAAGTCCATGTGGGGGTCTTCATAGCAACTGAATCTGCATCTAATCAAAAAATATAAGGGAGGGATCAAGTTAAAACAACTTCTAAAAGGCAGTCAATCAAATGCAGGATGAAACTAAGAAAATTAGTTTTCCCACTAAATCAATGACATAAATAAAAGAAATCAGACTGTAAAAGAATTAAAAGACATTTAAGAATTATAATTAAATGTGATATTTGAAACCCAGTGGTCTGTTATGAACAAACCCGAGGGACTGGGAGTTAGACAGATCCCTCCCCCGGTAGGCAGACAGACATTATGTATCCAGATGGCTGGCTTCTTGCTAACCAAGATCTGAGACAACAGCCTGGCAATTTAAAAACAAAACCCTTTGGGCATTTTCTTCTGCCAGTAGGCTCTTGCTGATGGTGTGGCTCAACAAATTTAAGGCTAGATCAGGATAAGTTTACAGGAGTGGGCCAATCAGCCCTTCTATCTTTCTTCAAAGTGTAGAAATTAGAGGATGAAGATTCTTCTGAGGCAAAAAAACAAACAAAAAAACAAAACAAGTAAACGAAAGCAGCCTTAGGGTCAGCACAGGGTCTTTTGCTCTGTGTGCAGCACGCATGCCTGTGTTTCCTCACTCAGTAAAAGCCTTTCTTCTTCCAATCCTGTCTGCTGTTGTCTGTAGTGTTTGAAACTTCTGCACTGATACCTGTTGTTCTTGAGACTTTTTTGTGACTTTTAATTCTTTAAATGGCATAGAAAACAAACCTGAGTAACATTTTGAGGGTGGAGGGTGTGATGGTTTATATATGTTCAGCCCAGGGAGTGGCACTATTAAGAGGTGTAACCTTATTGAAGAAGGTGTGTCACAGTGAGGATGGGCTTAAATACCCTCAACCTAGCTACCTGGAAGCCAGTCTTCCACTAGCATCCTTCAGATGAAGATGTAAAAATCTCAGCTCTGTCTGTATCATGGCTTCCTAGATGCTGCCATGCTCCCACCTTGATGATAATGGACTAAACCTCTGAACCCGTAAGCCAGCACCAATTAAATACATTGTCCTTTATAAGACTTACCTTAGTCGTGGTGTCAGTTCATAGCAGTAAAACCCTAAGACAGAAGTGATAAGAAAATGGTTTCCTCATCAAATCGATGACAAATAAAAAAGATCATACTATTGAAAAAAATACATTTAAGAATCATGAAAATTGCTTCCAGTCTGGGCCTGAGCACTGAGCAGATCCCAGGTGGCTGCTCTGCACCCAATCTCAAAAAAACTAGAGGAAGTGGGCCTCCCAGGAGCTCTAACCCGGGCAGCATCTTAGGTAAGGAGACAGCAACATCTGCCCCAAACAGGGAGTAACTGGGACTCACTAGGACCCAGGAATTCACTCCTGGCCCGGACCACTGGTTCCTTCAGGTCTGGGCCCGAGCACCAAGCAGATCTTGGGCCCCAGCTCTAACCCTAGCAGTAACACCAACCTCACACAGTTCTGAAACAACCAAGATAATAGGAAAGACAGGTCCCAGTCAAAGACAGCACAGATTTCACAAAGGAGATCCAGATGGCGAAAGGCAAGCGCAAGAACACAAGCACCAGCAACCCAAGATACTTGCCATCATCAGAACCTAGTTCTCTCACATTAGAAAGTCCTCCCCATATCACCAGGAAAGCAAGAACCAGATCTAAAATCACTTCTAATGATGATGATAGAGGACTATAAGAAGGAAATAAATAACACTATCAAAAAACTTGAGGAGAACACAGGAAAACAGGTAGAAACCCTTAAAGAGGAAACAGAAAAATCTCTTAAAGAATTAGAACACAACCAAACAGGTGAAGGAATTGAATAAATCCATCCAGGACATAAAAATGGAAGTAGAAACAATAAAGAAATCACAAAGGGAGACTACCCTAGAGATAGAAAACCTAGGAAAAAAATTAGGAGTCATAGACACAAGCATCACCAAGAGAATACAAGAGATAGAAGAGAGAATCTCAGATGCAGAAGATACCATAGAAAAGATTGACACAGCTGTCAAAGAAAACGCAAAATGCAGAAAGTTCTTAACACAAAACATCCAGGACACAATGAGAAGACCAAACCTAAGGATAATAGGTATAGATGAGAGTGAAGATTCCCAACTTAAAGGGCCAATAAATAGCTTCAACAAAATTATAGAAGAAAACTTCCCTAACTTTAAGAATGAGATGCCCATAAACATACAAGAAGCCTACAGAACGACAAATAGACTAGACCAGAAAAGAAACACCTCCCATCACATAATAATCAAAACACCAAATGCACAAAACAAAAAAAGAATATTAAATGCAGCAAGGGAAAAAGGCCAAGTAACATATAAAGGCAGACGTATCAGAATTACACCAGACTTCTCACCAGATACTTACTATAAAAGGGAGAAGATCCTGGACAAATGTCATACAGACGCTAAAAGAACACAAATGCCAGCCCAGGCTACTATACCCCGCAAAACTCTCAATTACCATAGATGGAGAAACCAAAATATTCCATGACAAATCCAAATTTACACAATATCTTTCCACAAACCTAGCATTACAAAGGATAGTACCAGGAAAGCAGCAATACAAGGAGGGAAATTATACCTTAGAAAGAGCAAGAGAGTAATCCTCTTCCAACAAATCCAAAAGAAGACAGCCACACAAAGATAATTCCACCTCTAATAACAAAAATAACAGGAAGCAACAATCACTGTTCCTTAATATCTCTTAACATCATTGGACTCAATTACCCAATAAAAAGGCATAGGCTAATGGACTGGATATGTAAACAGGACTCAGCATTTTGCTACATACAGGAAACCAACCACAGTGACAAAGACAGACACTACCTTAGAGTAAAAGGTTGGAAAACAAATTTTCAAGCAGAGGGTCCTAAAAACAAGCTGGAGTAGCCATTCTAAAACCTCCAGCCCAAGAACACAGGGAGGGACTCACGGCTCCACCTGTATAGGTAGTTGAGGGTGGCCTTGTCAGGCATCAGTGGAAGTGGAGGGCCTTGGTGCCCAATAGTTTGGACTCCCTAGTGTTGGGGAATTTGAGAGCAGGGAGGCAGGAACGGGAGGATGGTGAGAGCACACCCTAATAGAAACTCCCAGAATAATATGGATTAGATATGATAGAGACAGGCCATTAGAAGACTAGATTCCAGAATTCAAATAAAAAATACTAAAATTTGTTTTGAGAATTGTATATTGCAGAATACACAGCCTTGGTGTATCTACTCATCAAGCAAGCTGAGCAGACCTGCTCGATCCTCTGATGTCCTTGAATCTCAGCTGGATGCAGTGAAGACACAGATGTCAGAGGCTTATCAATTTACTCTCCCCCCCAACCCTCTTCTAATATCTCAACACCTGCAATCAGCTTGAAGAAGTTAATGAAGAGTCGGTGCCCCTATTCCCTGGGTTTGGGGACTGAGGTGGTTAATATTGGGCTGTCTTTCTAGGGAAAAGTAGTGGTTTTATTGGAACAGGGAGGAATAGCTAGCATATTTATTGCATAGCCATAATCTATTGGTAGAAATCTGTATAATTGCTATTGAGCTGAAATTATAATTTCTTAAATGGTACAAAATTTATTTTATTTCAAATTTAAGGATTTCATTGGTACGAGTTTCTTATTGATATAGAAGTGAGATTAATATTGTTACTCTTATAGGCATTGTGCCTATATAACATATTTAGGAGTACAAGGCTTAGGCCCAGTTCTTCTTAACTTTTTTTTTTAACTGATTTGAGATGGTTGGCCTGTGAGTTAAGGCCCTATAGCAAATTCATGGCTCTGAGTCTATTGTTAGGGTGTTTTTCTATATTTTATTTAGAAATAGCTGAGAGGAGTTAGCAAACAACAGTCCAGATTGGCTTACATGGATAGTTGGTTTTCAAAACATCAGAAGTACACAGAATTGACGTTACACACATTTCTGTATTAATGTTCATTTTGATTAGAAACCTGTCTGCTCCTGACAGCTTCCTGTCTTGGATTCTAAGAAGAAATTGAGCATCTTTGGAGTTACTTCAGTTGTGGTGAGACAGCCACTAGGCAAGAATTGCCTCTTTTCATCTACAGACAAATTACTGTCCTGAAAAGGACACACTTGCAGAATAGTTGACTGATGATATTTGCCAAGACAGAGTAATCAGCCCTTAATAATTCTGCATCATTAGATCTGTCAGATGATCCTGGACCAGAAGGCTGAAGATCGAATACTCCAACGTTTTGTAGTATAGGGACTGTCCAGGTGTTCAGTGGTCTCTATAAATTGGCTAAGTTTTAGAAGCTATGCTTTGTGCTTCCCATAATTTCAGTTAATTCAGTCATTCTGGATTTCTGACAGGGTTGAAGACTTATAGTCTCATAGCCAATCCTGGCTATTCACTTTGAGAGAAAAGATTTGAGAGGATGGTTTTCTCCTGACATTCATTCTAAAGCCAAGAAAAAAAGCCAGGTTCAGAACTAAGTCTTTTAGTTAGGAGAGATGACAGAGTTTCTGGTTAGTCAAAAAAATGATGGACTGAGTGTTAGGTCTATCTTGTACCTTACTGATATAATTTGGTATAGTTATGCCCTAATTGTATTTTGAGAGAAAAGTTTTATTTTAACAGGAAGTATGATATGTAGGAAGAGCAATGGTAAGAGGAGTAAAGAGAAGAAGAGGAGGAGTAAGGAGAGGAGGAGGAGCTAGGAGATGAGATTGAGAGGGTGGGGGGAGGAACATGGAGACTATCTCTGCCAGTCAAAGATAGTTGGCATATCTAGGTTGGGTATTAGGTTACACTTCTGATTGTATGGTTATCTTGTTATTGAGCATTACCGAACTTATAAAGCCTTTGATTAACATTTAAAAAAAATAATTAAAAGTAAAATTTTTAAAAAATCCAAAAAAAAGAAAAGAAGAAAAAAAAGAATCATGATAATTAAGTGCAGCATGTAAACCTCATGTTCTGTTTTGAACAAACTGTTAGGTCAACCACTGTGGGTCCCCAAAGTGGGTTTTGTGTTTTATTTTTTTGTTTTTTAAATAAACTGTGATGTCCAATGTGGGCAGTACTAATTACAATGACCTAAACAAAAGGACTCTTGCCTAGTAAACAGGATTGATATTGAATAAACAGAAGCTTAAGTTCAGCATTCCTTAGAAATCTTATAATGCAGGGTTTTTGTTTACCAGTAACCTCCTTTCATCTAACCCAAAGGTCGACTGCCTTCAGCGAGGGCATCTAGTTTCCTGTCAATCTCAACAGCCTGTATCATCTCAAAGACCCCTATCCTGCCGATTGTCATATAAGATTCACTTACTTTTTGCAATTTCCTTCTCTCTGTCTTTTAGAGAGATAGGTTTGAAAGTTTGATCCCCAATAACTTTCCTTTCTATCCATGTCATGATTCAGTTTGGTGGTCTCACTGTACCTTCACTTATAGAAACCATCTGTGAAAGAATCTTTGAAACAATCAAAAAACTTAGATCATGAACAATGTATTGGGTATGATAAATGAATTATTGTGTTAGACATAATAATTGCATGCCAGTTATATGCTAAAGAAAATGTCATCATAAGAGCACACTAAAGAATTCATAGTCCTGCAAAATAGTGGAAAGAAAATAGATAAGAGAATAATTTTTAAGTTTTGAAGCTGGCATGCAGGGGAGGGAGGTAAATAAGTGGAAGGTTCTCATTCTGTATAGCTTACATAACAACCACTTTTAAAAATCTGGATTTCAGGGGTTAATTATATGGTACAGTAATAAGAGTACTTGCTGCTCCCACAGAGAACCAGAGGTTGGATCTCAGCACCCACATGTAAGCATTCAGTTTTTCCAGAACTATTTGTTAAAGGTAATATCCACTGGAAGAAAGTGGGTGGCTCATAACCACTTTGCCTCCATCTCAAGGGACTCCATCACTGTCTTCTTGAAGCACTTGCACATACATGCACACATACACATATGCACATAAATAAATGATAAAATAACTTTAAAAATATCTATTTCATGTTGATATAACCTTTTTAAAAACTCTTTGCATGTGTTAGTAAGACTATGATAGATTCATATAAGCCTAAAAGTGATTGTATAATATCTTTATAAGAAATTTTGAGGCTGTCTTAGTTAGGATTTTTATTACTATGAAGAGACACCATGACCAAGACAACTCTTATAAAGAAAAACACTTAATTAGGGCTGGCTTATAGTTTCAGAGATTTAGTCCATTATCATCATGGTGGGAACCATGCCAGCATCCAGGCAGACATGGTGCTGGAAAAGGAGATGAGAGTTCTACATCTTGATCTTCAGGCAGTAGAAGGGGACTGTGTGCCACACTGGATATAGCTTGAGAATATATGATGACCTCAAAGCTTGCCTCCACAGTGACATACTTCCTCCAAGGACACACCTATTGAACCTTCTAACAGTGTCACTCCCTTTGGTCAAGCATTCAAACACATGAGTCTATGGGGGGCATTTCCATCAGACCACCACAGTAGTTCATTATTATCATGGCAAGAACCATGACAGTACACATAGCAGGCATGGTACTGGAAATAGCTGAGAGCTATATCCTGATCCACAGGTAAGCAAGTACAGCAAAACTTGACATCCTGAAAGAGCTATTAAAACCTCAAGTTCCGCCCACAGTGACATACTTCCTAACCCTTCTAATCCTATCAAACAGTTCTATTCCCTGGTGACTAAGCATTCAAATATATGAGCCTAATCAAACAATCATATTCCACTCCCTGCCTACTATAGGCTAGTAGCCATACCATAATGTAAAAAAAAAAAAAAAAAAAAAAAAAACTGTATTGATTCCAACATCAAAAGCCCCTACAGTCTATCACAGTCACAATACTGTTTAAAAGTGCAAAGTCTTCTGAGAATGAAGGCAATCTCTTAACTATAACACCCTGTAAAAACAAAATCAAAAGGCAGATCATACACTTCTAATATACAATGGCATAGACTATATATTACCATTTCAAAAGGGAGGAAAGGAACATAGTGAGGAAGTATTGGACCAATGAAAGACCAAAACTGAGCAAGCCAAATTCCAAACTCTATATCTCCATGTCTGATGTCAAAGCACTCTTAAGATTTCCAACTCCTTTCAAATTTGTTGACTGCGACCTCAGTCTCTCTCTCTCTCTCTCTCTCTCTCTCTCTCTCTCTCTCTCTCTCTCTCTCTCACACACACACACACACACACACACACTACCATCTATGTCTAGCTTATTCTATCTCCCCACACTGTTCTCTTCAGTTGCTTCTCTTTCCTGTCTGTTCTCATGAGAGTTGGCCATATCCTATCTCTGACTCATTCTGTCAAATCTTTTTCTGATTCATCACTTTCCCAGCCACTCACTTAGATGTCACATTCAAACATGGGTGCTTCTTTCTATAAATTAACCTTACCTTCATTGTTAGGGATTAAAGTTGTGTACTAAGGGCATGCCTGTATTCCAGCCAGATTATGCTGTAAAACAGAATGTGTCTCACAGGCTAAGCTGATGGCTACATACTTTCAGTTAAAATTTCCTCTTCCAAAATGATGTTAGCTTGTTTCAAGTTGACATAAAACTAGCCAGTACATTTGAACTTTTATCTTCTTGACACATAAATATATCATTATTAAATCATTACTTTTTCTTGCTTGTTGTCTTTAAGCTATTATATCAATATCACAATATAAATCATATTCCAAACTTTAAAATTCCCAGTATTTAAAATTTCACTCTCTTTAATACATCTGAAATCTCTCAACTATGGACTCCAATAAAATAAAAAGTTATTTTTTTTTAATCCAAGAAGAATCAGGACACAGTCACAATCTAAACAAGCAAGACCAAACTCCACCATTATAAATAACTCAGTGTCAAATGTCTGGGATTCACATACCATCTTCTGGGTGCAACAAGGCCTTTGAACAGCTCCAAATGGAGCTTTACCCTCTGAAGTACACACAGCTTATCTCACAGACTCGGGCCAGCTTCTGTCCTTGGTGGTCATTTTATGGTACTAGCATCTACAAAATGCTCAGATCTCCATAGCAACTGGGTTGCACCTTCACTAACAGACTCTCCTGAACTCTCTTCAGAGACTATCCCTGCCACACGGTGCCAAGCCTCAGCTAGTCTTCTGACTTGTTTAGGCCTTCAAAACCAGTTCCACCTGGGTGGCTCTTACACATTGCCAAGTTTAGCTGCCAGTATGTGATGTAGCTTTGATCCACTCTCAACCACAGCTTCTCTGTGCTGACCCTGAAGAAATACTCCTGAAAGAGTTCAAGTCAGTGATGCTGGACTCTTCTTAAGCACTGTTGATTTCTCAGCCCTGGTTAGCTAGCCCTAATTGTCACCCACTGTTCTGCATGGAAAAAAAATGGGGATAATAAGTAGTAATGAATTGTATGGGAAATATTTTTAAAAAGAGCATTGGTGGATGTGGTGAACTAAATTCTCTATCAAGTTCATAAGTATACCATATAGTTTTATGCTCTATCCACCTTTACTCCAGGAGGTGACCGCACTACCATGCCCCCTCCTGCCCCAACTTTCCTTCAATTCTAGGACAAAAGACACACGTATGCAGTTTGTCCCTCTTCTACTTGCCTTCTTGGCACAATTGCTGGGTGCTACTATCTCCTACCTGGAAAAGACTGCTCTTATTAGTTTCTTGTCTCATGTCTCTCCCACCTACCCTAACGTTCAGTTGCTAAACTCTCCTGACCACCCACCTGTATGAGCAGCCTGTGTGGCCAGTCTCCATTTTGACATCTCACATGGTCCTCTCTCCAAAGCATGGCAAACTCTGTTCTCCTCCCTTGCATTTCCTTTTCCTCCAGGAACCTGGAAGTCCTCCCTGTACCTTCCACCCAGCAATTGGCCCATGGCTCTCTTTACTGACAGATCAAGAACCAATTGGAGAACAGGACCTTAACATCAGCATCAACCCCTACACATAAGTAAAATGTAAAATCAAGAAATAAGTATATCAGTATTTTTATTTTGTAATAAAGATCAAAAGACACAAAAGAAAGCACTCAAAAAGTTGGTAAGACTGAGTTTGTGGAGTGTGGCAGGGGCAGGAAAAACCTTGACTGAGACTTGATGTTTTCCTTCCAGTAGACCCATGGCCTTTTGTTTGTTTCTTTCTATTGATAATGTTTCATATAACACCTTAATAAAATATTTTAATTACATAAAAATTTAAAAATATGTAACTAAAAGAAATGCTTGTGATCAAAGCTTAGAAACAAGATCTTGGGTTGGTAGGAATTATTAGAGAGCAAGATTACAGAATAGAAGACTCTGGTGCTAATCTAATCTTGGCATTGCCTTCAATGAACTGGGATGGTTTCACTAATTAAACTACTGGGCCAGACTCCCACATTTCCAGTTTGAATAGAACATCATAAAGGGCATTCCAGTGTTACTGTTTTTCTTTCATTATCCTAGTGTAATATTTATGCTTTCATCATAATTATCCTCTTTTCATAAGCATACCCTTGGGCCCAGGATCCTTTTGCCACTAGTTCTGTAACACCTACCTACCACTTCCCCAAATCAGGGGGAAGTGCTCTACTTGTTTCTTGCTCTGTCTCTCAGGAAAGAGTTTGCTCCTGAAAGTGAAGCCATCTGGTGAGGCAGAACCTAGCTGAACAAGCCCTACCTTATCCCTGATTCAAGGTAAGAAGTGTTTTATCATCTTGACAGAACAAGGCCTATTTATTCTAGACCCCTTCTGCTTCCTGCTGAGGCTGTGTACTTTGAACTTCAAGCTTCAAAATAGCACATCTACATAAAGGGGTCCTTCTATTTGGCTTCCAAGTTTCAGAGGATTTTCTTGCTCTGAAACTATTTTCCAAGGGTACCAGCCTCAGGGTATGGGTTCTGACATCACTGATGAGTGACTACAACCATACACTAGGTGACTCCTTGTTAAACAAACGGAATCAGAAAACAAGCTATTCTGCTATATATCAATCAACACGTACTAGTACCATCATTCTCTACTTTAGACTCACCACTTAGAAGTACATTTATATAAAATCTCTTTAAAAACAGCATACTGGGGCTTTAGATATAGCCCAGTGGGTACAGCACCCGGCTGGGATATGCAAAGCCCTGAGTAAAGGAGGATATCAACTCTTCAAAAAAAAAAAATCAAGACACTTGAGTTTTTTAATTGGAGCATTTTCTATCTGTATTTCTGGGCAGTAGTCAGCCATTACCATGTCCTATATTATTTATGGGTTGTGTTTATCTCTTTATTATGTATCCCTAAGGTACCTGGGTACCAATAAAACAAGCTTATTTCACTGAGAATCACTCCTGGTAAATTTAACTCAACATTGCTGGATGTTTTGTTGTTTGGTTATTGTTTTCATATTTCTAATCCTATTAGAAGTTATGATTAAGAGGGCCTGTCTGGCTTATATTTCTCTTTTTTATAACTGTGTCACTTAAAGTACTTTTTCTGATCTATTTCTTCCAGTAAAATTTAATTATATAGGCTCAAGGTTATAGCTTCGAAAAAGCTTATGAGTGACTAACTTCAACCAAGCTATTACATAAATCTCTACTGTCTGTGGGGAAAAAAACAAAAGCAAAAACAAAGTACTTGGGTTATGAGGGGAAATTCATCGTGAGTTTTTTATTATATTCATGCAATAGGCAACTGATTTTGTCAATTATTCCATGCTTGCCATTGCAAGGCAATAGGACTCTATTGTTTTTGAAAATTCAATTACGGTGAGTTTCATTTAACACAACAAACTTTCACTGGGCACCTGCTTTATATCAAGCACTGCCCTGAGTATTTCAAGAGAAAAATCAAGGAAGGAAAGCAAGATGGCTTCCTTCCAAAGAGGAAAGCTTCCGTTTGCAGTTATGGAAGCAAGTATGGGAGATAAGGCTGAATGTAGAGCTGATATGGCAGGGAGACACTTTATGCCACTTCAAAGACCTTTTACGGCTTTAAAGTAATGAACATGCCACTTGGCTATTAAGAAATTAACAAGAATGTTACATAAGGACATGAAAATGGGATAAAATATACTTCATAAAAATACCATCTTGTATGCCTGAATTTTAAACTACTTGAGAGGCTGAGGCAAATCTGGGAAAGATACAACTCCATGTCCACAAATATTACACACACACACACACACACACAGGCACGCACACATGCACACACACATACACACACACACGAATGCATGCGCACACACACACACACACAAAGAGCTACATCCTTAGTTTAGAAATACATATATATGTATAATTAATAGAATATATTATTAGACTCTTTATTCCAAAGTTATATAGTATGTTAAAGAAATACCGAAACCCTATAAGAAAAGTAAATAAAAGATATGTGTAGAAGAAATGTGTGTCCATGCTCACTAGTATTCAAAGAAATGTAAGTAAAAACATTGGCAATTTTAAAAGATTTCTTTTATTATTTTAATTATGTGTATGCATATGTCTCTGTATATGCATATGTGCATGTGAGTTCAGGTGTCCTTGGAGGCCAGAAGAAGGTATCAGATGCCCTGGAGATGGACTCACAGGCAGTTGTGAACTGTCTGACCTGAGTTCTGGGACCCAACTCCTCCACTAGAACAGCACACACCCTTAACTGATGAACCATCTCTCCAGACTCATGAAATGGCTAGAATCAATCTTTTCAAAGAACAAAGCATCTTAGACAATACCACTTAGGAACATCTCATAATAAGAAAATGAATTTTCATCCATGAACTAGAAGTTCTGTCGAAAAATAAGTTGGAATGTAAGTGAGGAATCACAAAATAGTATTCAGATTTTGTCCTAAGTAATGCCATAGTTAGAGATGTATTATAAGAAAAGACACTAAGTATAGCTAAGGTTAAGTGCAGTGACTATCACCATAAAAACAATGCTCAAAAAAAAAAATTAAAGTTGGAGATAAAGCTTAGTAGTTTGTAACAACTGCATTTAATATAGAATACTGCTAAATAAAAACCGAATTAATTAAGTAAATTATAACATATCTTTCTGATCAGTTATGCAATTATTTTAAATTTTATTTCTAGAGAATTTTTGAAGATATTGGAACGGTTAAAGATTCACTATTACACGTGAATAGATTAAGGAACTGTATGTACTTCATTCACATTCACTTCAGCTTTTAGTTTGATTTCTGTTGTTGTGATAAAAAGTTTGCCAAAAGCAACTAGGGAAGGAAAGAATTTATTTGGCGTACATGTTCTGATCATGGTTTCTCACTGAGGGAAGGGAAGGTGGAAACTCATTCAGCACAAGAACCTGGATGCAGGAACCAAAGCAGAGACCATGGAAGAGTGCTGATTACTGAATTGCTCCCCATGGCTTACTCAGCCTACTTATGAAACTCAGGACCTCTTGACCAGGGATGGTGCCATCCACTGTGGGCTGGACCCTCTCATGCCAATGGAATCAAGAAAAGGCCCTACAGACTTATCTGCAGGCTAATCTTATGGAGGAATTTTCTCAATTGAATTTCCTTCTTTCCAAATGATCCTTGTTTGAGTCAAGATAAGAGAAGTCTGACCAGCACCTTCTAGTATCCAATGTCTAGTGTCTAGATCTATTGTCCAGAAATCTGGACAGACAGACAGACAGACAGACAGACAGACACACACACACACACACACACACACACACATTTTGGTGCATTTGTTCAATTCAGTTGACCATGTACAACTCTTACATGTACAAATCTTTTTTGCTAGTTACCACTAAGTTTCTTTTAAATCAGCTTGGTAACTCTCTGTCTTTTCTCTTTCTATATCTTGTCCAATAAATTACAGAAACAGAACCATGTGTTTACAGCAGTGCTTGTGTGCCCTGGGATTTGCTCTTGCTTTACAAAGCGTTTAGCATTTTATATCACATGCCCAAATGATGTCCAGATCTTCACTCTGCTGCTTCTACTTCTGCACAAAAATTTCTTTCTCAAACTAATACCCCTGGAATATCAGCACAGACTTAAGGCTTTACCCAGCCATAAGATAGGAAACTTATCTGAGATTAGCCCAGAAAAATTTTTTCATATCTAGGGATCTGTTATGAGAAAATGATCACTATACATTTAAAGTTTAAGTGCTGCCACTATCGTATAACTTTACATAAAAGCATCATTTAGGGGTTGGAGAGATGGCTCAGCTTCGCTTGTGGAGAACCTGGGTTTGGTTCCCTGCATTTGTGTGCTAGCTTGCAAAATGTCTGTATCTCTAGTTCTAAGGGACCCTTCTGGCTTCTGTGTGCACCATGTATTTACATGTAGTTAGCATGTAAATACATGGTACACAGATATACATATGGGCAAAACACTCATACACTTAAAATAAAAATAAATATTTTTAAAAGAGCTTCCTCTAAAGGCATTTCTCTGAAAATTTCAGACCTCTGGCTACAGACAATGAGTCAGTTATTTATATGAATCTGAGTTTTCTTTATTCAAGCGATATAGAAAGATACCTAAAATGTGTGAATATGCTATTTTCAACTTTATCAGATAAATCCTTACCATATGCACTAACATCTAACCTCCTTCTAACAGAATTTAAAACGTGACAAATTGGAGGCATTTTCATCCATTTCAACAAGCACGGTGGCCTGGATAATCTCTATCAATCTTACTATTACTGCTAGGTTCCACTAGGAAAAGGGAGATCACAGGCTGAGTTACCCAGAAGAAAGCAAGTAGAGGCTTCCTTCTAAAAGAATGCACCTGAGTTGTATTACTGTTCATAGTGGTAGTCGTGGCGGTGGCAGTGGCAGTGATGGTGGTGGAAGTGGTGAAGATGCTTTGTTAGTGTTTGGCCAACAACAATACTGGACAAAACCGCAACAGATTAAAAAAAAATATTCAGCCCACAACATCGTACACTAAAGACAATTCAGCTTCCTTCACTTTCAATCAGGAGGTTAACCTTTGAAACTCTAATTCCTATGGGGAATGGGAAAGCTGAAGAGATGGCTCAGCCATTAAGGGCGCTTTTCTAGAGGTACTGAGTTCAATTCCCTGCAATTATATGGTTGTTCATAACCACCTATAATGTGGTCTGATGCCCTCTTCTGTCACGCAGGTGTACACACAGTTACAGCGCTCATATACATAAAATAAAAATAAATAACTCTTTAAAAAAAACAGGTGTTTAAGGGAAAGCACATTCTGGGACTGGAGACAGGTCTCAGCCATTAAGAGCACTGACTGCTCTTCCAGAGCTACCGACTTCTATTCCCAGCAACCACATGGTGGCTCACAACCATCTGTAATGGAATCCGATGCCCTTTTCTGGTGTGTCTGAAGACAGCAACAGTGTATAAAATAAATAAATCTTTTTTTAAAAATCCTATATGGATTCTCCCCAGTTTTATTTCTAGTGTAGCAAAGAGCTTGAAGTGTCTGACTGAACAAGTCCCAGTGTTTATAATCAGCCTCATCCGTTGAAGGACCTTAAGTCTCATGTTTGCACGTCCCTCACAAGCATGTTAGTTCCATGTAACCTTCAGCCCCAGTCTTTTCTCTCCCTCAAGTCATCCAGGTATCTGGAGTGTTCTTGTTCTCTCACGACTACTTTCTAACAGTTGATAAACTTTGAAAGGAGATTTTGTATTTTACCCATGAAAATCCATCATACCTCCTTTTCTATTTAATTTCTATCTTGTGTGTATGCAATGGAAATGCATACGCTCTTGTATGCATGTGAAGGTCCATAGGTACAAGTGCCTGGTGGAGGTCAGAAGTCATCCACCTTTCCGTTGTTCTCAGTTAACTTGCGCGCTAGCTGGCCCACAAGACCCCCGGGAATTCACTCATCTCCACCTCCCATAGGAATGCTGCAATTACAGACATGAGCTGCTGTGCTCAGGTTTTACATGCGTTCTGAGGATTCAAGTTCTGGATCTCATACTTAGCAAGTGCCTGTATGCACTGAGTTCTCTTCCTAGACCCCTCAATATTTTTTATAAGCTATCACTAAATCTGGACTCTCCTCCTCTTCCATTTTACTCTTTCCTTTTTTGATTTGTATATAAGACCTATGCATATGTATACATTTGTGTTTGTGCATGTGTGTGTTTGTGTATGTGTGTGTGTACAGGCATGAACCTAGAGGTCTATGTCAGGTGACCACTTCTATCACTCTCTGCCTAATTTTTTGAGTCTTTCACTGAGCCAGAGGCTCACAGATTTTGCTAGACTGGTTGTACAACAAGCCCTAGGGTTCTACCTGTTTCTGCTTTTCTAGTGTTGTGATTCCAGATGTGTATATCAGCTTGGATTTTTATGTGTGTATTAGGCATCTGAATCTTGAGACTTCATTCTTGTATGACAAGCACTTCACCAATAGAGCCATGCCCTAGCCTCTCCTTTTTCTTTTTTAAATGATGAAATTTTAGACAACAATAACTGGATATGCTTTCAGGGCATCATGTGATGCTTTCTTTTTTCTTTTTTAATTTTATTTGTCTATTTATTTATTTATTTATTTATTTATTTATTTATTTGGTTTTTCGAGACAGGGTTTCTCTGTGTAGCCCTGGCTGTCCTGGAACTCACTCTGTAGACCAGGCTGGCCTCGAACTCAGAAATCCGCCTGCCTCTGCCTCCCAAGTCCTGGGATTAAAGGCGTGGGCCACCACCTGCATGTGATGTTTTCATATACGTATTGTTTCTGGTTCATCTTATAGAATTAGGAATAAGAGATGTAGTAGACACAATATCACCTTGTGAATATTTAGAAAACTCTGATAATACTCATGGCCTCAAATCCCAGCACCTAAGATAAGAGTGGGCACGGAGGTACTCTACTCTAAATGTCTTCCTATAGATGCTTTGAGCACACTTTTCCTGTTTGAGCATGAGGAAAAACTGAGAAATTCTGCAGCTAAGTCACAGCTATTCTATCCCTCAAGGGAATTCTACACTCAGTCCTGAAACACAAACTAATCTCTACATTTGTTAGCTTCCAATATACTCCTCTCAGCAAAAGGACATGGCACAAATTGCATGCTTAAGGCTTTGTGGCTTTTTGTCTTATTTATAATACTAGTAAAGCCCATTTTAGCAGCAAGAAATGAAAAACAACTCAAGGGTAGAACGGAATCCAGGAAGCAGCAAATGCTGAGGATTTGCTCCCTCCTCGGTCTGTCTGCTGGCTTCTTGCCTCTCGAAACAGGGCTGTTTCAATCTTCCATTCACAGAACAGCTCTCATAGGAGAGAGCTTTTTTTCTGTCTGAGCTGTTGTTTTTACTCACAGGAAGTGGCTGTTTTTACAGATTCTAGGTTAAAGCCCACTTTATTGACAAGTGTCTGTGTCATTAAACCCAAGGCGAAGAACCTAAATTTAGAATCTCAAATAATTTGTTTAAATTTTTGCAAATATATTTTCCAAACATTGAACAAAGAAAGCAAGCAAGTCGCTGAATGCAGCAGCAGCTTAGAGGTCTGGATTCATTCTGTTACCGGTGTGGAATTCAAAGCAAACAGTACAGGATTTCTCTGGTCAGATTCCAGAGATCACCACTCATTTCGCCGTTGTAAAGGGCATGACGAGCCGGGCAGTGGTGGTGCATGCCTTTAATCCCAGCACTTGGGAAGCAGAGGCAGGCAGATTTCTGAGTTCGAGGCCAGCCTGGTCTACAGGGTGAGTTCCAGGACAGCCAGAGATATACAGAGAAACCCTGTCTCGAAAAACTGAAAGAAAAAAAAGGGGGGGGGAATGACGAAGTGAAGTGATCCTGACTGGCTAGGAGTGCAGCTTTAATGGGAGCTTCCACGTGCTGAATCAGAAGGGGCGCAACTCTCCCTCAGGAGCTATTTGGGCACTTGGCCGAATCATAGGGAAGATTTTTCTCTTCCCTCCTCATATTCATTTACTTTTTTCCCAGGCTTTTCCTTGTTTCTTTACACAATCACCATAGATTTTGAAATCTGCTTAGGAGTCTGGAATTTAAGTTTACCTCCGAATGTCCTAACAAGCTCTTCTTGGGCTGAACTTCCATCAACCTGCCAAAACAAAGGTGTTGGTGTAGCAGGATGATGAAGCTGCACATTCTCTCACCATCATTAATGAGAGGAAAACGCAAGCTAAGAGAATCTGGGTTGATCAAAGAAGACTCACAGAGAGAATGGAGGCTGAGCAGAGCGTGCTGAGATCTAAGACAGTACGCACAACCCGATACTCAGTACAGCCTGAAAGGGCTGGGGTTCCATGTCATGTTTCCCCCAAAAGACAATATCTAAGTGATGCCTTTGTGTCCATGCAAGATTACAAAACAGGGGTGGTTTGCTACTTTTAACCAATATATAACTTGGAATCAAATGCCTTTTCAAGCTTTTTAGTTTAATATAGAGGGCGCACTTATACTGATTCACAGTCCTTACTCATGACTGAGGGTGCCGTAACCAGTACTGAAAGACTTCCAGCATACAGACAGCTCTCTCATTAACCTGTTGCAGGTGAGGGGCCACTTGACCTTGTAGGTCCTGGAATAGGACAACATAGCTCATTCTCGAAAAATCCTCGATTTTGATCACAAAACTAATCTGAATTTTCATGGTGATAGTCTATGCATCTCAAAAGTGGGAATAATTTATCAGAGGGCCACATGAGTTAGGTTCCTCAAACAGATGCCTAAAATTGTATAAGCACTTGATGATCTCAATGCTACCATTGTAAAAGCCATTGGGACTTTGACATGCATAGGGAAGTGTTGATGCATAAGCAATTTTAAATTCTTTTTCTATTGAAAAAATTTTTCCCCTTCCTCAACCCTTCCCAAATCTTCCTTACTTCCCCAACAATACAACTCCAGGCCTTCTTTCCCTCTGTCTTTAGAAAGCAAACAGACAAACAAACAAACAAACAAACAACTGAAACAAACTAGAATAAAAAATAAAAATAATAAGATACACATACACACACAAGACCAGTTAAGACCTCCACTCAAAAAAAAAAAAAAAAGGCATTAAAAAAAGGAGGCAGGAAACCTTCAGTGCATGTTGAGATATTGGCCAAAAGGGCCTCATGTAAACCCCCCAAAATTAAGGCTATAGCCAAGGCAATTGGTTTCCACAAACTGATGGTAAGCCCTATTACTAAATACATTCAAATATCTCATTGAACATGGAGAAGTCAAGCTGATGCTTAGCTAGAGCATGTCACCTAGTGCAATAGTCCCAGAAGTAAAGCAAATGACATTGTTCTGCTAAAGGAATGCAGCAATAAAATGACTCCTAATGATATTCTGTTTTACCTATAGATCAGTGTTTTTTCCCAGACAACATCAAAGAACGTTCCTCTTGTAGAAGATGAGAACTAGCACAAAGACTCACAACTGGACAATGTGCAGAGAGTAAGAGATTTTGGAACGCTCAGTCCTAAATTGGATGTCTTCATCAAACCTCTCTCATCAGAGGTCAGGGAACTTTGTGGAAGAAGAGGCTGACTTTACAAGCCAGCCTACAGACTGGAAAAAGATCTTCACTAAGCCTACATCCACAGAGGGCAGGCATCCAAAATATATAAAGAACTCAAGAAGTTAGACACCAACAATCCAAATAACCCAATTAGAAAATGGAGTATAGAGCTAAACAGAAATTCTCAACAGAAGAATCTAGAATGGCCAAGAAGCCCTTAAAGAAATGTTCAACATCCTTAATCATCCTTAAATAAAATTACCCTGAGATTCCACCTTACACCAATATGAATGTCTAAGATCAAAAATTCAAGCAACATTACATGCTGGTGTGGATGTGGAGAAAGAAGAACACTCCTCCATTGCTGGTGGGATTGCAAACATTTACAACTACTCTGGAAATTAATATGGTGTTTTCTCAGAAAATTGGGAATAGTTCTACCTGACAAGCCAGCGATACCACTCCTGAACATATAGCCAAAAGATGCTCCACCATACCACAAGGACAAATATTTCACTATGTTCATAACAACCTAATTGATAATAACCAGAAAGTGGAAACAACCCAAATGTCCCTCAGCTGAAGAATGGATACAGAAAATGTGGCTCATTTACATAATGGAATGCTATTCAGCTATTAAAAACAAGGACATCATGAATTTTGCAGGCAAATTGATAGAACTAGAAAATGTCATCCTGAGTGATCTAAGCCAGACTCAAAACAAATGCATGATTTATACTCACTGATAAGTGGATATTAGCCATAAAGTACAGAATATCCATGATACAACCCACAGGCCCAGAGAAGTTAAACAAGAAGGAAGACCCAAGTGAGGATGCTTGAATTCCACTTAGAAGGGGGCAACAAGATAGTCATGGGAGGCAGAGGGAGGGAGGAAGAGGCAGAGTCATGGGTGGGAAAGCAGAGGGGAGGGAGATAGAGGAAGAGGATCAGGTGTGGAAGAGACAGGAGAGAGGCCCAGAGGGCAAGGAGAATGAATGGAAATCTGTCAGGGGGTGGGAGAAATTTCTAGGAAGTCCCTGAGACCTGGGATGGGGGAGGCACCCAGGAGTCAGTGGGGGTGATCTTAACCGAGATGTGTTACTGATAATATTTAAAATCAGCGGCACCTGATCTGGCTTGTAATTATGGGGCTGCCATCTTCCCAACTAGGCAAGGCCTGAGGCCATGAGCAGCTGCACCGTGTTCTCGTGTTCTCGCTGCTGCTGCTGCTGCTGCTGCTGCTGCTGCTGCTGCTGTTGCGGCTCAGGCCACTGGCTAGATGCACAGGCCCTGCCACCCTCAAGATGCCAGCATGGGACATGGCTCCGCCAATCTTCCACGCTGTCTCCTCAAGGCTGGGCTGAGCCCAGACCATCCTGCCATCTACTCGGTAGCCAGTAGAAATGAGACTATAATGTTTAAAGATTATCCAATAGCTTTATATATTTGGTAGCGCTCAAATAACAAGAAGCACACACAGAGTTGTTACCCAATACCTAACCTAAATATTACAACTACCTTAGACTGCTGGAAACACACGTACATCCACCGATATTTTCCCCTCTCTCTCCTCCTTCTTCATAGCTCCTCCTTTTCGTTCTCTTCCTCCCCTCACTTTGCCTATCTCTCATCCAGCCCAATCGCTAAGCTTTATACAAATGCAGTGGGATGGTATCCCACTACAGAGATGCCTAACAGTGGAAATGTGGAAGAGGCCACCTCCAATAGCCAGGCAAGACACCAATCCACCCACAAAACTTTTGACCCAAAATATGTTCTGTCTAAAAGAAATGCAGGAACAAAGATGGAGTAGAGACTGAAGGAATAGTCAACCAATAACCGACACAATTTGAGACCCATTCCATGGGCTAACACTAATTCCTGATACTATTAGTGATACTCTGTTTTGCTTGCAGACAGGAGTCTATCATAACTGTTCTTGGAGAGGCTCTATCCAGCAGCGGACTGAAACAGATTCAGGGACACACAACTTAGACAGAAGTCGAGGACCCTAGGAAATAGATGGGAGAAGGACTGAAAGCCCTGAAGGGGTGAGAACCCCACAGGAAGACCAACAGTGTCAACTAACCTGACCCCCTGAGAGGTCTCAGAGACTGAGCCACCAACCAAAGAGCATACATGGCCTGGACCTAGGCCCCCAGTACATATGGCAGAGGGTTTTCTTGTCCAGCCTCAGTGGGAGAGTATGCACCTACTCCTACAGAGACTTGATCAGAGAGGGTGGGGGCCACCCTCTCAGAGGTGAAGGGAAGGAGGGATGGAAGACAGACTCTGTGAGGAGAGGACTGGGAAGATGGGTAGTATTTGGGATGTTAATTAATTAATTAATTAATTAATTACTTTTTAAAAGACTGTAAGAGCCAAAGTGTGTGGATGACACAAAGTAAACTGACTTCACACTACAGGCTACACAGTAATAAACTATGAACTCACAAAGACTGTGGCACCATACCCAGAGACTGCACAGGTTCAAGCCAGATAAGTTTCCAATGCTGAGAGGGTGAAGTGGACGAAAGCTTTCTCTCATCCTAACCAAGAAAGATGTCTTCAACTAAGATCTGGTAGGAAAGGAAAATTATTTTTTTCCAATTTTATTTATTAATGATTTACTTATTTTTATTTTATGTACATTGGTGTTCTGTCTACTTGTATGTGTGTGAGGGTACTAGATGCCCTGGAACTGGAGTTACAGACAGGTATGAGCTGCCATGTAGGTGCTGGGAATTGAACCTGGGTCCTTTAATAAGAGTAGCCAGTGTTCTTAACTGCTAAGCCATCTCTTCAGCCCAGTTTGCTCTTGTTTTAAATCTTGATGTCCAAACTATAAAAATAATGTTTCCCCAGTTATCCTATAGTTACCCCATAATTAGTCTGTATCACCAGCTAGCTTGAGTTAATGTTAAAGACACATTCAGGGCCATCTCAAAGGGAGCATTCAGTCTTTTCTGTTTCTAAGGTTAGTATATTTTAGAGAAACAAGCAGCCCTGCTTCATGCCTTTCTATCACAACTTCTTGTCATCATGACAGAGAGCTGAGCATTCTCATCACCAAGATACCTTGAGTAGCTGGCTTCTATGGTTGTTCTTCTCTTAGCTAAGACAGATCTGCTGTGCTGATAGACAAAAAAAATTAACTTGTCAAATACTTTCAAATTGCAAAAATGCAAACATTGTATTTTAGAAACAGAAACAAAACAAAACAAAATCTTCCGATTTCTAAAATATCCAGTCACTCATGGCTATTCATAAAAACTAGCAGATTTGAAACTTGGAAGCTTTCTTTCCTTTTACTTCATTAGATTAATGAAATGAGTTAGGCACCTCATAAAAACAGCAATAAGAAAAAAGTGTTAGGAAACAAGTCTGAAAAGAATCCAAAAAAAAAAATCTCAGTTTGCAAACATGAGCCTATGACAAATTATGACATTTATTACAAAGAATTTTGCCTTGATCATGAAGTGCAAAATGTAATCCTTAATGTACTAATAAAAACAAATTCTCATTTCTCTATACAATGGCATAGTTTTAATATTGTTTTGTTATGCAAAGATCACTCAAATATAATAAACAGAAACCAATTGGTACATTGGGATATAAGTTGAAAGGACACCTTTCTGCCTTTATTTTTGTTTTACCTGATTTGGATATGAACTTTTAGGAAAATTCTGTTTTCTCTTTATTAATACTTAAAGCATTTTATTACAGAGAATTGAATTTAAGTATAACCACTAACACTTTAGTGATGGTCCTGAAAGTCTTACTAACTGGAACCAGAACTGAAAACTTGAATGTTGCTGAAGAGTTCAGAACGTACAATCTTTGTGTAAGCTCAGAATTTCAGTCACTCTTTAGGTGATCAATGGAAGAGGAGAGAAATTTTCAAATCAGAAGGAAATGGTCTGCGAGGCCCTGGGCAGAGGCATTGAAAGGCTAAGTGGAAGCTTATTACTTTTTTGATTTATTTTTAAGGACTGTCAAAAGTAGAAGGGAATGGCCAGGAAGGCAGCTCAGTAGGAGAAGTGCCTGATGGTTGCATGGATTACGTGGATTGGTGATTAGCTCTGAGTCGCCAACAGTGGGAGAGTATAGCATTAAGGAAAGAAATAGAAGCACTCCCCCTCTCAGCCATTTAGCCAAGAGCGAGTCTACATTTGAATTCTCTACTTTATGCTCCTTGCATCTTCTGTCTCTTCCTGTCTATTGTGAGTCTGAGTCTCAGCCTGCCTGAAAGCTGTCTTGTGAATCTTTCCCTGTGTCTGCATTGTCTGTCTCTATGTGCCTGTTGTGTGACTGTATCTGTCCATGTCCAACTCTCTGTTGGTGACAGCTGTGTGACTATTCCTACCTGTGCCAATTCACCCCTCCTTAGGCAGCCGGGTGGTCCCCTGCTCCAAGGAGGTCAACATATTAATGCCAGACTTAGTGCAGACACCAGATCAGCATAGTGCACTACACCCCAGAACTTCTGGACTCATGTGATCCTCCTGTCTCAGCGCCAGAGTAGCTGGGACTACCTGGGACTACAGGCGTGTGCCACTGTGCCCGGCATGTGACTATTCCCTTTTTTTGAGACAAGGTTTCTCTGTGTAGCCCTGGCTATTCCTAATGAAGGGTTTTGCTCTCTGTTCTATTGTACAGAACAGAAACCATCACATGGAGAAAGGGAAACCAGAAAAATCTTTAACAGAGTTTTAAAAGGGATTAAGTCACTGACTCCAGCTGATCCCAACTGATTAGATGATAAGCACATTTGTCAACTGATATTCATAAATGTTATGTGCGGCCTTTATGGTCAATTTTAGGAAGTTACTTTCAACATCTGTATTTGCTGCTTTCAGGAAATGATGCACATGCAGTTTTTTCTCGGTCAGGCATGGAAGAGCACATAACTGAAGAGCGTAGCTAGGCATTAGGTTAGGTTGTAAAAGTTCATTACATGGGAAGTGCAAGGCAAGTAAGGTTGATTGTTAACACCATTCTCTTAAACGAAGGTTAAACAAACAGGCTGAGCACATAGTAGGATGGTAATCTTAAGTGACCTCAAGGTGTATTATTAACTTGGGCTATGAGATTCAGCAAAAGTTGTAGTCTCTTAGAAAGTCAGGTATAGTTTCATAATAATGAAACACCATGGATGACCTATTCTGATCCCCAGAACCTTCATTTAAAAAAAAAAAAAAAAGCACTCATACAGAAAGATTAAAAAGCAGAGGCAGGAGAATCAGCAGGAAGCCAGGGAACCAGCTAGCCTGAAGCACACAACATTGCAGAAACAAGATTGGTCCTGAATCAATAAGGTGGATGGTGAGAAGTTAACTCCCAAATGCACTCCTCTGACCTCCAAATGCACACCATAGCATGCATGTGCCCACGCACATATCGTCATTAAATTAAAATAAAAAAATAGAAGTACATATTGTTTCCTTAAAAGATATAACTATAAAATAAAGAGCACTTGTCCCTGCCTAGTTAAGCACAAAACATCTATTTTAAATGCTTCCATGTCATCGGTCAAAGTAATCTTGTCCATAAATAAGTGTGGAGAATGAATATAACTCACCGACAGGTAAAAAATGTCAGTAAGACTGGGAAGTGTGGGATATGGTCAAGATAATAGCATGGCAGAAGAAAGAGGTTGCATTGCTTCTACCTCTGGAATGAAAAGGAACCTCCAGGTCTAGACTTTCCTCCCAAACACAGAAGGGGTTTTGGCTGGAGTATCAAGCCATCCTCCCTCTTTATAGAACAGTTATTTGCCTGCCATGGTTGAATGGGAAGATTATCAAAATTAGCTAAGCCTGCACTAGCAGCTCTGTCATCTCAGCTACACAAGAGGCTGAGGCATGGAGATCCCAAGGTCAAGGATTGTTTCAACCATGGAATGAGTACAAGAAAAAGTGAACAAATTAGTAGGAACGGTGGGGGAGAAAGGGAGAGTGAAAGCGAGAGCGAGTGTGAGTTGGGGATGTGACTCAGTTGTAGAGCGTTTGCCTAGTATGTGCGAGGCCCTGCTTCCAATCCCACATAACAGGGAAGGATAGAAGTTCTAGTGAAATTATTTATCAAGTATATTAAAATGAATGTCATCAACATGCTATTGTACTGGCCACCATAATCTGTGTCACATTATAAAGACAACGATCAACACTTCCTGAACCTTGGGTTAGACCTTCCAGCTGAGGCAGAAATCCAGTTCCCAGTCAATAACCACAGATACAGCTGTTGGAAGACTGCTGACAGGTACTCACCTGCATTGGGGGTGATGGGGGCCTCAGACATGGGCGGTTGCATGTGAAGTAAGGACAGGTGTGTGCCCTGTTCTAATCTCTGTGACTAGGCTTCAGCCTCCATAGGTGCACTAAGAGAGTAAGAGGACCCCAGGGCCAGGAAGTTCCATTGAGCAAAATTCAGCAGGAGAACTAGGTGCATACACAGTCTTTGGGTCAGTCATGACAGAGACCCAGGATCTGAACTAGCATCTGTATATTTTCTCCAATTTTTTAAAATTATTCACTGTATTTTTGGTTTATGTATATTGGTTTATCTGCTTCATGTATATATGTCTACTATATATGTACAGTGCTCCAGGAGGGCAGAAGAGAGCAATTGGATCCTCTGAAGCTGGAGTTACAGACACTTGTGAGCCTCCATCTTGGTGCTGGGAATCAAATCCAGGTTCTCTGGAAGAAGAGCCAGTGCTCTTAACCACTGAGCTATCTCTCCTCCCCACATTTATTTTCTAATAAGAAGAGTGTTAAAGGTAAAACAAAAAGCAAAAGTTCATAAAACAGAAAGATTCTCCATCTTGTCCAGCATTTACATGTATCTATCCCCTAAAAATTCCAGTACTTTTATCATGGTTTTTATTACTCTAGATGTGCTCAGCCATGTGTAAATATACACTCATATTCTTTATATGCACATGTGTACTTCTCTTTTACCTAATGTTTTTCAGACAAAATATATTTTGGATAATTTTCCATGGCAGCACATATGGATCTTTTTCAAATGTAGAGTATTCTACTTTATGATTTGACTAATTTCTAATTTATGAATATGTGTTTCCAGTTTCTTCACATTTCAACAGTTTTTCTGTGGTATATGTGTGATTACGCAGATAACATTCACACTTTGAATCCATACATCTTTTTAAGCTGGTTGCCTTACCACATACATCTTGTCAAATTGATAGTCCCTCCCACAGTACATACAATGTGAGAGATCTCTATCCTTGGCACTAAATATACAGCAATATCATCTGATTGGCTTGCAACTGAAAGCATGTGTGTCACGTATATGTTAGGTAATGTATGTGGCTACTAAAAATTATAGTGTAAAGGAATAACCATATAAGAGTATAGTAATGGTATATTAAGAAAAAAGTAAGGTTCAAAGTGTAGTATATAACACATTGTAATATACATATTTTAAAAGATGTATTGATTTTAACACTTGGGCACGGGTGTTTTGTCTACAGGTATTCTGTACAACCATGTTCAGACAGTGCCTGAGGAAGTCAGGGAAGGGCATTGGGCCCCCTGGGACTGGAGATACAGATAGTTGTGAGCTGCCATGTGGGTGCTGGGAATCAAACCCAGTTCTCTGGAAGAGCAGTCAAGTGATCTTACCCTCTAAACCATCTCTCCACTCTCACCATGCTCTTTAAGTAAAGCCTTTCTGAACTTTTGCTTCCTCACTAATAAAATGAAGATGGTATCATCTCATCCTAATGCATCTGCAACAAAACAAATTAATATTTATGAAAGATGAATAACTATATAGTTTCTGACAAATTATAAGATTCCGCAGTTGAAGCTGATGCTCAAGTTGTCTCTAAGAACTTCTCAGTTCATGGTACAAGGCCAGATAGCCCACAGTACTTAGGCACATATGAAGACATTCAGTCCAAATCTCTGTCCTACCTGGATTCCATATAACTTCCTGGGCCTTTGAGTTTTTTCATCTCAAACTAGAAAGGCAATTCAATTTATCTTAGATTATGTACTTAAGGTTCCTTTCACCATGCTTGACACAAAGCCAAGTTGCAATAAGTATTAATACTGCCATTCTTCTTTCTACTGCCTTTTAAAGACAGTGATGAGAACTTACTCCAACAAAGTTTCAAACCCTATTCATTTATTCTAATTTTTTTAAATAAATGTGGCCCATTAGTCCTTTTTTGATTCTTTTGTACATTCATTTTATACATTTAGATGCTTTTATGCCCTCGTATTTAAATTCACAGTATTAAAATTTAAAAAGCACCAAAGGCTACAAATACTTTTTGTTTAGTAAAAAAGACAAATACTCGGAGTTTGGGTAGAAGGTGAGAGAGTTAAGCAAAATGAACGTGCATAATTCTCAAAGTCATGCTCTAGACTTGAGACATTATCAACCGACTCTCAGAGCATAAAAAAAGGGCAAGAAGATCTTTACACAAACATGAGAGATGGTACATGTATACGTGTGTGCATATGTGCATGTATGCATGCATATGTGTGTGTCAAAGATCTGTTTATATCCTCAACATACATGTGCATTATGTAAAAGCAAGTGTGTATCAATTTCTTTTCAAAGAGATAAAGTGCTTGTGTAACACTTGGACATTTGTGTCATGTGGCAAACAGATGTTGCACTTCTCTCTTCATTAACTGAGCAAGTGTCACTTGGTTTGCATCTGAACAAAATGTCTGCACTAAAATTTGTCTTAATGATGTCAGATAGATCAAAGCAGTTTGCATTCAGTGAGGCAAAACATCAGCACACTGGTCTCGGGGGTGTGCTCACTCAGAGGACAGGGACTGCAGTGCGCAGACACATTTGCACTGAGAGCTCTCACCTTTAGGATGATTTCAGCAACCTGAAGGCCCCCTTTTCTCCCTACAGCCTCACTTGCATGTTTTTAACACAACCGTAGAAGAAATGCAATGCTTGTTTTTTTTAAAGTGTTCTCCTCGTTTGTGGCTAGTAACAAGCTGTATCAGGGCAGGGCTGCTAATTGGCAATTTTAAACACACTTGGGACCAACAAGGTCTCCTAAGTGGTGATCAACAGGCCTGATATGTAATGAGAGAGAGAACCCTGGGGACTCGCAGTAAGATCTGTCCATTATTATATTTTAAAGAGATTTATTTTAAAGAATAAACAATATGAACATTTCAACTCCATACTTAGGAAAAAACCCTCAGTGTATTGCAGTGTTCTATATCTAGTATTAAATAATAAATTTGAATATATTGTATAATGTTATACTAACCCTACTAAGTACTTTGATGTGGAACTACTCGAAGAATTTAAACTCATTGTTGATCTAATTCGGAAGTTTACTTAAACTGGATTAAATGGAAAGTCTGGATGTAAGAATAAATTCATTGACAGGCAACAGCAACTATAACAGAATTTCCGCACCATACTGGGCATTGACTACATTTTAACTTCATTACTAGCCAATAGCAATTGAGCACAATACGCTGATGGCTTCTGGATGTTTGCAGAAATGACAGTCTTCTACTAAGGGCAGATAAGTTTTCAGGGACAGGAAACAGAAAGAAGGAAAGAGGAATCCTTTTGTGTTGTGATGCCCCAGTAAGAATGCACAGGATTGTCACTTCCTAAACCACTGTGGATCTGATTGTTCAGCAGCCCCACCGACAAAAAAATTCCACGCTCTGAAATCACAATGCCTAGAAAAATAACAGATGGGTAAGATTATAAAGCCTCTCTTCTAGATAACAAACTCTTGGGAAACAATTATAAGAGAAGAGACACTTGGCACCTGCTGCCATCATTTACATAAGGGGTGAGGTTCTGGAATCAGGATATATCTTTTTGCAATAAATTTGAACAATTTAAAAATAAACGTATGCAAGATTTTATGAATCAGCCTCATGGATTTCATTTTACCATAAAAATTTTGAGAGAGATTTTAAAGATACCGACAACACAAAGCATTTATTCATAGTAACATTATGTCTGAGAGGATACATACTCAAAGGAGAGGTTATGGTTCTTCCATGTCTCTATTTCTTAAAGCTTTCTTTATTGGTGAGATTTTATAACATTGAATTTAATTTTAATCTTGAAAACTGTATGACAGTAATTTTCATGGCTATAACTCTGTTACTCAGGATTCAAAGAAAAAAAATCTTTGTAAATTCAGGTTACTATCTGGTGTTGTTCCCCCTTTACCATTTAAATATGAGACGAAATTTGTTTTAGGGTTAAATAGCAAAGTTGAAGTTGAAAATTGAAATATTCAAACAAGGCTAAAATGCTGATTAAATCTACCCATAATTTTTGCCTGGAGGACTGAACTTACATTCAATAAAACATTTTGATAATATCTGTCTTAAGAAATACATTGTAGATTAATGGCTACCCTGATCTATTTAGCTATTTATCTGCTTGGGTTCACAGGAGTGGATAGGAACATCTATATGTATGCTTTTGAGGTTATAAAACCACAGGAATAAAAGAAAATCATGAAATTCTCACAGTGACCTCAAACTGTTCCTCAGTGACCTGTATGTTGCTCACATAAAACCAGCAATTTTCTAAAAACTAGTAAATACTAATTAATTAACAACTAATAAATATATTACTAAATTAGCCTTTGATGAGTTACCTGCACATAGGCACTAGGGGCAGGAAGATAGACACAGGTGCCATGTAGACAAAACTCAGGGAAGGAAAGGCTATTAAGTGCCTATTTCAGGTTTGCTACAAAAAGCAACGAGATGCACAAAAGAAAATGTAAAGTAAAGGCAAAGTAACAGCAAAGTAATGACCATTGTGTTTCTGCAAGTATACATAAAAAGAATGCTACAATCTTTCAGGAGAACACTGAAAGTATAAAAATAAATAGTGGCATACACCACACATATACATGTATTTATACACATATATGTATACATCTGTGTTCCCAACAATAATAGAGATTGATGCAACTAAAGATGGATTTTTTCTGTGTATTGATATATTTTTAAAATACTCAACATTCAGTGGCTATTTTTCTTATAATAAGAAAAATTATTATTCAGATACAAAATAATCTTAGTGTTTTAAAATATTTTCATGTTTTTAAAAGCTTGCTTATCATTACAAGATTAGAAGGCATAACTTATAGTCTAGGAATCCCATAAGAACACAACTAGTAGACTATATCTTGCATTTTAGACATCATACCAACTCTGTCTGTCTACCAAACTGAAAGACTAGATGGTGGCATTACAAATTTGTGTTTTGGGCTTCCAGACACTATTATGGTAAATATTTAAATTCATGAGTGAATTAAAACTTAATATAAGTGAAAAAATACTTCTCATAAACCTGACAGGTATGCATAAAATGTATGCCTTCTTTATTTTTAAAAAGCCAGTAAATTTTAATGTATCGTAGAAACCAATTGCTTCCATTTCACATGACCAGTAATATAGAAACATGTGCAAATAAAGCTGGTTTTGTTTACTCCATTTGTTTCATCTGACACTTGCTAATTACCAGACTCTACACTGATGATTAGTCATCCAAAAAGGAAAGTAATTAGTGAGAAAAGATAATCTATTTTTTAAATCTATGACTCATGGAAAGAGACACTTTGTGAAAGATGTCTAAATGCCCAGTGAATGAATGGATGTTTGACATCATTCCCTTTCAGAAAAATCCAAATTTAAACCATGTTACACACCATCAAATGCCTGAAACTAGAAAACTGTCCACACCACCTGTTGGTGCAGCAATAGGTCAACTTCAGGGCTCATCAGCAGTAACACAATGCTACAGCTACTTGGGAGAAATACTGATAGTCTCTAATAAAGGCAAATATATACCCACTCTCAGACTCAGCAACTTCATCCCTAGACACACACCCAAAGGAAATGAATACGTGCATCCCCCAAAAGACACAAGAGTAATCACAGTACCTGAAAACTAGAAGCATCATGACTATTACTCAATAGGAAAATTAAGAGTAATGCAACATTTAACACAGTAAACAAAGCAATGAACTGGCACAGTGACAGATGAGTTGCAAGCACAGTCTGTACAGCAAAATACATTCTTAGTTAGCATTCAGGATCAGACAGAAACAAATTGTGATGGAAGGAAGGCCAGTGGGCACCTGGAGGGAGGACTGAGCACTCCTGACCACAGACTGAGGACCATAAGGGGACTCAGGGCGCTCTGGGTCTTGAGCCAGGTAACATATAAATGCATTAGGTATAGTGTGCATGAGAAGACACTCATCAATCACACTTACAATTTGCACATTCTTGTGCAAGTTATGAATGGCCTGATTCTAAAAATTGGATAATTGAGTCCTACTTCCAAGAAGTCATAATAGATGAACTTCTGGTCACAGAGAATGGTGATAAACATCTGGAAGAGTGTCCATGGAGCTCAGAGGGGTCACCCAGTTCTGTCTGGACACCCAGTTCTGCCTGGTCACCCAGTTCTGCCTGAAGAAGGCTCAAGACCCTAGAAGCTTATGTGGAACTGGTATTTAATAATGACCTTATTCTCAATGAAGTCTTAACATTTTCCTATCCAGTAATATTTTGAGACCATTGTGTAAAATGTGGCTAAATATTCACCCTATTCAACCCACAATATGCATTACAGACAAAAATTTTTTATAGTTAGCTTCCATTTGTTATAGTCTGATACCCATACACACAGAGAGAGAGGGTATACAGAGAAAGAAAGACAGAGAGAGAGAGAGAGAGG
>NW_021604576.1:11091287-11112856 GCF_004785775.1 Grammomys surdaster | reverse complement strand
TAGAGAGAGAGAGAGAGATCCCTGATATTGAGGGGTGAAAGACTAGAGCACAGACAAAATTAGAATAATCCTTGCCTCCAAGAATTATACAGCTTCAAAATACTTTTTATATTCATCATAGGATTTGATGTTGTTTGTCTCCCAAGATTTGGGAATTAGATACTTTGTCCCCAAGGAGTAGATATTGGGAGGTGTGCAGGGCATTGAAGAGATAAGATTACATGAAAAGTCCAGTGAGCTGTTTTGAAATGCACCTTCTTCCTCCCCGTGTGTTCTGGTCATGTCATCCTCCATGAGGAGATCTGGTCAAGAAGAATCCTTCCCAAAGCCTTCGCATGCTATTTGAACTTTAATTTTCAATGTTTTGTTAGCATATACTAATTGCACATAATAATGGGTTTCCTTATGACATGTCATGCATCCATACAATGTATTTCAACCACAAATTTATCCCTCTGTAACTTTCTCTTGTGTCCTTTATAGTAATTCTTTTCCTATTCCCAAAATAACCACATCTTTGTGTGTGTGTGTGTGTGTGTGTGTGTGTGTTCCAATAAGTTTCATTTAGATTTCAAACTTCAAATCTTGACTTACATAAATCTTTTTATAAAGTTAGCCTGCCAAGGGTATTCTGCTATAGTAATGAAAACAGACTAGTACAGCCCATTATTGCTACTAAGACCACTAATTAGTTGCAGTTCTCATTTCTATAGCACACAAGGAGTTACAATATATTTCTACCTAGTCTCTGCAGTCCCAACTGTCCCAGATACAGCTGTTCTTATCAATCATCTTTGATATTTAAGGTCTTTGGGTAGCTCCTAGGATCCTGTTGTAGCAAATGTAATCTTCTCATAGAATGATTCACCTAACTCCGCACAAATCAAATTTCTCAATAATACTCCGGGAAAAGTATATCTATAGGTACTATGACTTCACATGAGACTTCCATTAAACACTCTTCTGCTGCTGAGCTGATCTTTGGAGATGGATGTCTTTCTCTATGCCCAGACTGATCTTGAATTCCTCCCAAGGAGCTAGGAGAATTGGTACCTGACTGCTTTTGGCTTCTTTTCCTTTTTCCACCCTTTCCTCCTATCTCCCTCCCACTTCTTCATTTTAATGTAGTAGTTAATTTTTTGAAATATGTCCCATCTGCTTCATGTATCACAGCAGATGGATCCTGCCTATAAAATCTGTCACGCTGTGAATATATTTCTTCATTCAGAAATCATTTTCTGATCACTTTCCCCCTGCTCCGTGCCAGAACAAACAGAAATTCTACAGTGCCAATGACAGAAATGAGATGACTTAAAGAGTCTATACATAAAATGTCGTGGATTTGTCTTTAAACCTTCATTACATCCTCCTCCTCTATACTGACAAGCACCACCAGCACTTGCAATGTGTACTCTGTGTACGAAACAGTTTCCTAAAGAGAATACAAAAAGAGAGGTACTGCAAAGAGCCTCCAAACAATCTTCCCACATTCTAAAAACAAGATTTGAAAGTTAATTTGTTGTATTTAGGCATATATGTGTCTGTGTGTCTGCCAACTGTGTATGAGAGCCCATGGAGACCAGAAGAGGGCATGAGACGCACTGGAACAAAACTCATTTTTAAAGATGTTTGTGTCTTTTAGAAACAATCTGTTTCTTCTTAGTTAATATTTAAAAATTGAAAGTCCTTCTCTAGGCATCTCATGTTGGTAATGCTGTGGACTAATAAAGCAAAATTGGGGTGGACTGTGGCTTATGTCTTCAGTACTAGCCCTTGGGAGACATAGGCAGGAGAATTGCCATAGATCTGAGGTCATCCTAGGCTACATAGTAAGTCCCAAGCCAGCTGGGACTTGGCTCAAGACAAGATCATTTAATTAAGTGATGAAAATAAAGCATGTTAGCAGATTTTCTGTCACAAAGGCTGGCCATTGTCAGACATTCACCGTCAACATTCCAGCTCTTTCCTCTTCAGCATTCCAGACCAGCCTCTGGCTGTGAGATGCATGCAAGCCATCAGCTTTTCTATAGTGACTTATAATCTGAAATTTTAGGAAGACTGAGTTTCGTATTACTTTTATAAATTTCTATGCTAGTATTTTCCTCAAGTTCTTGTGGAAGCTAATCCCTTTGAAAATTTTCCAATTTCTGAATGTGAAAAATGTTTAAATTACAAGTTCAGAATCATATCTTTGTTTATACAAAGAATGCTGCACCTATGTTTTAAATGGATTATAAACTCAATTAGCATACACAAATGAAGCATAACTGTGCCTTCTATAGGATGGTGTACACACACAGAAATGTCTCTCAGAAGCCTGCTAGGACACCATATTCTGAGGAGAGCTGAATGCTGACGAGGCCTAGTACTCTGTGCCTTATGTGTGTTACTAGACATGCACAGACCCCTCTTGCTTGCTATGGGAGCCCACTGCTCATGCTGTCATGGATCCTAGTGAGGCTTTTCAATTTGTGAACCCAAATGCCACTGTAAACCAAATGTATCATTTTAAATAGAGAGATATTTTCCAGTAGCAAGGCCAGGACCTTACACATGCATGTCGAAAGGTCAAAAATTGCAAAGCAAATACCTTTGGCACAAATATCAAATATTAAATATCCACTTCATTATTTGAGAAAAATACATCTTATATTTAAAGATGATAAAAAGAAACTGCAGGGATTTACCAGCAGGTTGCCCCTAGGACATTTCCAGACAGTAAGACTAGGTACTAAAGGACTTTGCAACAAATCTAGAAGTAGCTTTGACCGATGTTTCACAAAAGGTGTTCTGAATTCACATACTCTAGAAAGGAGCCTCCACCCCAAGGTATAACTTAAGAGATATCACACTCTTAAGCTTTAAAAGGAGGCATGGATTAGGAAGATGCTGACTGCTTGCTTGCTTGCTTGCTTGTTTGTTTGCTTGCTTGCTTGCTTGCTTGCTTGTTTGTTTGTTTGCTTGCTTGCTTGCTTGCTTGCTTGCTTGCTTGGTTAGCTGATTAGTTGATTGGTTTTTCCTATTTTATGTTGCTAAAACTAAGTAGCTGGGTCTAGGAAGTTTATAAAATAAAGGGATTCATTTGGATTACAGTTTCTGAGGCTGAAAACCAAGCACCACACAGCCTGTCTGTTAGGACTCCAGTGAGGGCTGTATCACGTCATAAAGGGAAAGCACAGGTACATGGTGGCCTGCTTTTTGGCAACCCACTTTATCAAGAACAAACTCCAAGAGACCAGCATTAATCCTGTCCAAGGACAATGACTCCCTTCTCCCAATTACCTTACAGTGATCGCCAGCTCTTAGAGGCTCCTCCCTGACAACACTACACAAGCTTTCAGGCCATGCACTTTAAATCATGTCCCAAACAGACTCCTAGGTAGAGGACCATCTTTACCAGGCTTTTTTCCTTACAGGTACACATTCTCATCTTTATGCTGGAGGATGTTGAGAAGCAGGGCAGGATGGATTCTGTCGAGACTTCTCTTAGGTTGGAGACTTAGGCCCCTGTGAGAACCCAATGTCCTCTTCATGGAAGGTCTTTGATAATGAAACCCAGGGTCTGAACATGAGCAAGCGCAGGGCCTTCTTGAAGACAGTGTATCAAGGTAACACTAGAGGTTCCTTCCCATCATGAAAACCACAACCATCTTTTTTCTTTTAACCCCTTCCTGGCTCACTACACATCTTTCTGAAACAAGGTCTAGTGTATGTAGGTCAGGCTGGTCATAAAATCACTGTGCTGTCAAGAATGACCTTGACCTTGTGATCCTCCTCTCAAGTGCAAGGATGACAAGCTTCACCAAGCCCCTTCTGCCACACACATTTTCATCTCTTCCACATTTGTTACAAACCTTAATGGGAGTGCAGTACAAATGTAAATTACTTTTTCTCTCTCTCTCTAATTGCGTTTTCTTTATCAAATCCAACAATGACTCATTATATATTGAAATGTTTATGCAGAACAAGTGAGAAATTACAGCTGGTTGGACAGCCAGAGGGCTCTCTCATTACAGGGAGAAATAAACACTGGATTCTGATGGTGACAAGCTGCATATTGCCTTGAAATAGGCATTGCATGAAATCTGATTCCCTGAAAACCTGAAGCCCTTATTCAGGTTAAAGCGAACAAGAAATATAACAGCTCAGGAATGTGTGCAATTTTTAGATTCGGTGTCCTCATTATAGAGTAAAAATAGAAAAATCTAGATAGTATTACTGACTTGTTCTACCAAAATTATGTGGCTTTAGTTTCTTTGAGGATCTTTCTGAGAACATAAAAGTCATGAAGCCTCAAGTATACATGAGAATAAATTTGTCAAATTACATAACATATTAAAAATAAATACATACCTGGGATTTTTGAAAAATAATATAACAACAACAATGCTAGAGAGCCCTACGAAAAAGGGTTTGAGTGCCATTGTGTGGACAACATGAGCTCCTTCCTCTACCCTCTCTGTGAAAACGAGAAACAAACAAATAGGACTGCTGCAAATATTTGAATAATTTGAAAACCGTTGTAGTTTCTTTTCTACTTAATTCTTGGCTGCTGCTCAACTCATTGTTTTGTTGTGTATTTGTTTTTAATGACCTGATCTTTGTGAGGAAGGGACATTTTCAGGACATAAAAGGCAAATAGTTTTGGTGCTTCACCTTTATCTCTTGACCAAAGATGTTTCTAAAACAGTGTGTCCATTTGCTTTATCTTTGTCATGTTGTTTTAAATAAGCCAGGGTGAAACCTAGGCCAACTCTGTCCCTGACTACACCTGCCAAAATCTAAGTTTATATATTAGGCAATGTGGGGGCTTTTATCCATTTCATAAGTAATAATTATTTAGCGGGAATTTATATGACTCATAAGTGACAGGAATGGAGAAGTCACTCTGAAGCTATTAAGACCTAGCAATGAAGGGTGGACCAGGAGAACTCACAATGCTGCTTTTAGAGCATGGCTATAAATATATGCAAAGGAAAGTAAGCAAAGGAAGAAGTTAGCCAGAATTAAGAAGGCACAGGTGACATATTTCTTTTCTTATGTGTGTGTATGTGTGTGTGTGTGTGTGTGTGTGTGTGTGTGTGTGTGTGTGTGATATAGTGTCTCCATCTGTATCCCTGGCCTGGAACTCACTATGTACACCAGATTGCCCTTGAACTGTCAAAAAAAACCTGCCTGTTTTTGCATCCCGAGTGCTGGGAATTATGGCATGATAGCCAAGGTCATTTCATGAGAGTGAATTTCAGAAATATGCAGAGCCTTTATTGGCTTACCCTCCAAGAGAAGCCTTTCACCACCCCTCCCTATTCAGTTTCTTCTCCATGTCACCATAGCAACCAAAAATACCATAGTAAGCATGATAAGATTTATTGAAAGATGAGAGAGCTTATCTTTAGGTGGCATGTCTCCTTCCTTCTCTGAGCACTTGAGATGCCTGAGATACAGCCTGTATCAACTGATCACCAAGGATAGCACTGAGAAAGCCATGAAGATGAACCTTAAAGGAAAGCACTGACTCATTAAAAATGAGGCCAAAGACCAAACCAAAACAAAATGAAAAAAATGAAACAAACAAACAAACAAACAAAAACATGGAGACTAGATAGAAAGACATATTCCAGAAAAAACGGTTCAGGTATTTCAAGTCTATAAAAGAAACCAAAAACACAGTCCTTGGCAGGAAAGAGGGACGTAGGATGAAATGATACAGGATAAAACAGGTTAGTTGTACATTCTCCATCTTGCTTCTAAACCTTGGCACATAAAGTATTCTTCCATGGCAAATTCCATTCTCTCCTTTTCTGCCCATCCCAATGGCCACTTTCCCTTAAGATTCACTGTTGGATATGACATCTGTGTATGCTTTCACTCTGGGAAACTATTCTTTATATCAGTTGTATTGATGTTTATCTCGAAAGAAAATTCTTGTTTCCTAGGAGCTTAGAATACAGGTACAGTGGTGATGAGCCAGCCACCACTACCATGGTTCAGATGAGGCCTCTAGAGAGCAACCATGTCTGGGGTAACTTCTCTCCTATGATTTTTAACATGTCCTTGAGTAGAGGAGTTTTATTTAACTACCAAATATGTTCAGTTTTCTTGTTTGTAAGCTGGTGGTAATAGAAATTTGCTATTCTATAGGCTAATTTAGATTATGAATGAAATCAGGAAAGTACTTGACAGTATGCCAGGCAAATAACAAACACTATAGACATTGCCATAATGGCAGTATCATTATCCATTGTGGGTCTACCATGAAGTCAAAGGCTCATACGTTTATGATATTCTAGAAAGGAATATAAGCCTTTCCTTTTGAGTTTCCCACAGAATATTAGCTTTATAAAAATTTACCTTCATTGTAATTAAAGCCTTCAGTTTTAAGGTAGCCAAAGCAGAAAACAAACCAACAGCTCTTCCCTGGACTACTTGCTGCCTGCTATTACCTGCCCTTGGGGGTTGGAGGTGAGGTGGTGCACTGAAGCAGGTGAGAAATGCCACAGCAAGCTCATATGAATGTTGCTGCAAGCTTCTTTAATACCTTCCCCATTGGTCCCAAGAAAGCATCTCTTCTAAACAGCCATTCCCAATTGGCTGGCATTGTCTGTGTCAGCAATCCTTGGTCTCTCAGGCAGTTTTGTTTTCTTTTTTTATAATTGGTTATTTGATTTATTTACATTTCAAATGTAATCCCCCTTCTAAGTTTCCCCTCCACAAACCCTCTATTTCCCCATCCCCTGCTTCTATGAGGGTGCTCACCCACCCATCCACTCCCACCTCAGCACCCTAGGATTCCCCTACACTGGGTCATCAAATCTTCACAGTACCAAGAGGCTCCTCTCTCATTAATGCCAGATAAAGCAATCCTCTGCTACATATCTAGTTGGAGCCATGGGTGCCCCCATGTGTACTCTTTGGTTTGTGATTTAGTCCCTGGGAGCTTTGGGGGGTTGCAAAGCCCCTTCAGCTTCAGGCAGTTTTCAATTAGGTCCTCCTACAGGAGATACCTTTGTGGCTGCCCCTCTACCACCACCACCCCCTGCCCCCTAGCATTTATGTAGAGATGGCTGCACCATTCCTCCTACATTTCCACCCTTTTGTTTTTAGATTTTGACAACCTAGGAGGAGCCAGGTGCCATTGCCTCAACATTGTTGACCACATCTCAGAAGATTCCCAGTATACTGGACTGTGTCTGTCTTAGGTTGTCCTGTCTTACAAGAGCTTACCCATCATTGACTACCAGTCCTCAAGAAGATATCACCCCAGAGGCATGTCACACAAGGGAGGAGATGAGGAACAGTCTACATGGTGATCTCACAGATCTCTGCCATCCAGGCTTTGATCATTTCCTTAGGGAAGCCACAATTGGGATTTTCAAGAGCCATCAGCGCCTGGAGGGTCACCTTCTTTATGGAGCACTGCCTGGAGATATGCTGTGTGAGACACTTATATAAAATATGAGTGGAGGCTATAAAGTAGCTTGCAGAAAACAACAATAAGTTGCAATTGTGAAACCACTAAAGTGATTTTTTTTGTCCCTTGTAGAGTCACCATGGTATGTAACATTTGTTTGAGACTTCTCCCTAGAAAATATACACAAGTTGAGGCAAGAGCTGGCACCTATGACCTGGGGCAATCACAGTCACTTCAGAATGCAATAACCTACTAAATTCTCTGAAATAGTTTGAGTTTTTGAAAGGAATTTTTTTCCTCTAGAACAAGTTAAATGTATTCTGGGTACATGTCTCAAATTAATAGCATAGTAAGTAATTTTTTTTCTTTTTATGTTTTATGAGGTTTGTTTTTAATATTTATGTATTTATGTGTATATGAATACATCTCATAGTACAAATGTAGTGGCCAGAGCACAACTTGTGGAAATTGATTTCTTTTCCTCTACCATATGGGTTCTGGGGATTGAATTCAGTTTCAGTCTTAGCAGCAAGGGTTTTTAACTGCTAAGCCATCTTTCTGGCCTTTATACTTTTGGTGTTGTTGTTGTTGTTTGTTTTGTTTTTCATTGATCATTTTTTAAATTATTTTATTTATTTGTATACTTTGTTTTTATTTGATTTTGAGATAGTCTTACTACATGGTTCCTGCCTGGAGTGAGCCTCCCTTGTGCTCCCTAGTCACTATTCTTGGCTTAGTAAATGTTAGAGGTCATGTTTTTAAAATGTTTGTTTTTATTTATGTGTATGTGTATATGCCCAGTCCCAGTACATACATCTACGTAACATTCCTATACCCATGGCTCAGGGAACATTGTGGAAAGGGAAACAGAAAGCTTATAAAATCAAGAGGACCAAAGAGAGTTTGCCAGTTAGTTAGTTAGTTAGTTAGTTAGTTAGTTAGTTAGTTAGTTAGACAAAGTCACTCAGTGAACCCCAGTCAAATGACTGGTGTTCTTGTGAAAAACAGCATTAGGACACAAGTGGACATTGCAGAAAGCTCATGTGAAGACTCAAGGCGAAGACAGCCTTCTCTACATCTACAAGCCCCAAGAAGAACATTCTCAGAAGAGAGTTCAATCTTGCTTGAACTTGAACTTCATTATTCAGATGTATGAGAAAATATGGTTCTGCTTTGCAAACCACCTAGTCTGTGCTATTCTGGTTAGCTGGAGCATGTATCCCATACTACAAATGTAGGTTAGCTAATCCAATGAGCTCATCCATGGCAGTCACATGACCAAATAATTTTAGTACATGTAAATATAAACACTACGTGTAATAAGGCAGTATCAATCTAATTAAATGGGAATCTCAGAGTGCACTGGTGATCATACCTTATCCAAAGCAATAAAAGTATTTTCTCAGTATATCAGACTCAACAAAAACATCAACATGAGCAAAGTCATCAGCCACAGCTATGTTCTGCATAGATAAAATAAAAATGCCAAATAGTATTTATCAGCATATAAAATTCTCACTCCCTCTTTCTGACACACACACACACACACACACACACACACACACACACCAGGAATACGTTCCCAAGAGTAGAAGACTTTATATATGCAGTTAGTAAATAAGTCATCCAAATAAAGATACTTGACCTGAGGAAATCCCAAATTCTTCAGTGAACTAATTAAATTTATACATTTTTACCTCTTAAATACAAGTCTCATTCTCCTTGAGACAATAATATTACTTGTTGGGAGCCAACTCCTAGCAGAAAGTGGCTATCATCTTTGCAGCCATCTCGAGCTATATACCCTGACAAGAGACTTGTTTTCAACAGCCCACAACAGCTGAGCACACTCTGATAAACATCTTGTTTTTCTCACATATCTTGTTTTAGTGCTTAGTACCCCTAGCTGCAAGGCACACGTGGTTTCCATGCTGCAAGGCACATGGCATAGTGTAGGAGGAGCTAAGGTGGGTGGAGTTAGGAGACGAAGAGGAGGAGTAAGGAGGAGATGAGGAAAAGGAAGAGGAGGAGCTAGGAGAGAGAGAGAGTAAGAAAGAGAGAGAGAGAGAGGGAGAGAGAGGAGATGGAGGCAGATGTTCATGTGTCTGTAGCAGTCAAAGGTAGTTGGTATGTCTAGGTTGGGTATTGGGTTACACTTCTGATTGTATGGGTATCGTGTTACTGATCATTACCAAATATATAAGCCTTTGATTAATCTTTAAGCATTAAAGTCTCATCTTTCTACTGGGCCCGCGTGGATGGCGGGATGGTCTAGGCAATGCCCAGCCTTGCAGAGACAGCATGGGAGATTGAGCCATCTCCCACATTGACGTCTCGTGGGTGGTAGAGCTGATGTTTTTAGTTGGCCATTTCTAGCTGCAGCACGCACGTGGCCTCTGGCCGGTGGCTGAGCTAGGCAGAGCTGCTGCAGTTTAGTCGGTTGAGCCAGAGGCTGTTTTAAATAATTACCTCAACAGCATAGTGCTTTCAGCTGTATTCTCCTGCTTGTCCAAGAGGGCAAGGCACATGGAAAAGCATATAAATACCCAGAATTTCCTTTCAATAAAGGGAGACTTGATCAGACCTTGTCTTGTCTCCATTCTTCGTGTCTCTTGCCCCTCCATCCCCACTCTCTCTCTTGCTAGACCCTGACCCGTGGACCAGAGCAGCAGCAGGGACCGGGACAGAGTGGCCTTCAAACGTAGGGCTGGTACATAGTGGCGCCTCAATGTTGGAGCTCCAGTAAGCGGGATACAGTGAAGGACACCGCAGGAATTGGAAGCCTGCATCCTCACTTCTGCGCTGGAGAACCTGTTGACTGACAGAGCGGGCCCAGACAATTACTAAAGGCAAATAAGTTTTGCTCAATGGGGCTCTCATCATTCCTTTGACTCTGTATTACCTTTACACTGCTAAGAGCACATCTTAAATTCTGCTCTGTAATGGAATCATGTGTATACATCTCTCATCTCAGTGAGCAAGGAATCTCCTTAATCCCATAAAAGTGATTAATCAGTTATATCTATGAGCTAAAATTGAACTAAATTATTCTTCAATAAATTTTTGAAGTGTTATTTTGGATTTCAGGTTACAGAAAAATGTAAGTGTATAAGTGTAAGTGTCACAGCTTGGATGAAAAGGAATCCTGGTGGTCCAGAGCTAAAGAATACCATGAAGTCACACCATACAACAAGTCTCACAAGAGATTTATTGGTAGGGAAAACTGGGGGTCGGGGGGAGGTGCCTGCCTTTGCTCAGGCAAGAAGCAGCAGAGATCTGAACAAGAGACAAGGTTTATATAGGGTTTCTTGGGGGTGGAGGGTGGGTGAGTGGGAGCTTTCAAGAGTGGCCTGGTATTAGAGGGATTATGTGACCTGACCCTGGGGCATGATCAGGGACTGGTAGAATGGCTTTTGGTTTTTGTTTTGGTTTGGTTGGGGTTTTTGTTGTTGTTGTTGTTTTTATGTAGGGTGGAGCCTGGCCCCTCACTCATCCTAGGGCTGGGAACAGTTGTTATAGCTGTTAGGGAGAAAGTCTGGGGGCAGAGACCTGGCCTTTGAGTTCCTCAAGAATGGAGCCAGTGTAGTTCCTCAGGTGTGTGTGTGGGGGGGGGAGGTATTGGGGCAATGTTGGTCATTCATATACCTGATGCCAGGGTAGTGTAGGAGCCTGGTCACTGGAGGTCTCCAGGGGCTAGGCTTACAAGGAATCTCTGAGCAAGGCAGAGAAAGCCATCCTGCCTAAGTTGGTGTGAATAGAGCACAGCCAACAATAAGGAAGTAGTATTCCTACTGGGAAAGTCATGAAAGATGATTTTGGAGAGATAAAGTAGGCCTGATTTTCTCATAATTTAAGGAATTTGTAGTTCAATAAAAAAAATGACTGGGCGAATTTAAAGTGAGGTGTATAGTGGTTTCACAGTCACAATTTTTTGGCAAATCAATCTGAGGATCATGTGGGACATGGATTATTGACAGATGTGATGAAGGAGAAGCTGGATATTGAAGTGAATCAGAGAACAGTTGGAAGTGTGAACTTTAGTCCTGCAGCTGGAAGCTTAGAGGAACAACTGCCAAAGCAGCCAAATGAACACAGCATAGTGGGCATGGGGCTTCCATTCCAAGGCAGAGGGGCTGCATTGGTTTTAATTTTACTTTGTTTTGTTTTAACAAAGAGTACTTTTAAATTTTGTTGAGGTCCTTAGCACTTCATTTATCTTTTTGAGGACTTTTAAGATTATATAGTCTGTTTTTGACAAATGTAAAATTTTAAAGGAAGTGATATGATACCCACTGTACAACTCAGGGTGCTCAGAGCACCACAACAAAAGAATATGTGTGTTTCATAAAAAGGGGATTTATTATACTGGTTACACAATAGGAGCTATGAGTTTAATTTTTATATTAAATTATTAATTATACCATAGGAATGATACAAAATAGCTTAATTTAAAATATACAGATAGATGTTTGTCCACTTGTATTTATTAATGGAATCATTGATCCAGTGTCCACCTGGATCAAGACAGAATACTTCTAGAGCTTCTCGTGTCTAATCCTAATCAATAACCATTTAACTTAAAGGGAGGAAATTGTAGATTTATAGTGAACACCTATAGTGCCACCTTAACCTCGCTATTCAAATTAACATAATCAAAAATGGCATAACTTGACCCAAAGAACCTTACTCTTGCACTTTTTCTTACATTTTCTTTTAGAATGCTGCCAATCACTGGGCTTTAGGAAGCCAGTGTCACATGCATATGCTATGTATAGAGGCTGGTCTATAGCATTCGATGAACCTCAACTGACAAATAATTGATTCCTGCCATGACAGTGCATTCTCTTAGATGTCCAGCCCAGATCAACATTAAATGACAACATCCAAGCTTACAATACAGTTTAGATCTCAAAGGAGAGTTACTCAAGTAAGTTCCTGCTGTAGATCCATGAGAGGGAAAAAGTAGGTCTTTTAAACTTTAAGGTCTTGGGATGCTTTCTTAGTAAAACAACAATGGGGCATCAACTAATGCTCTAACTCCAATGTCCGAGAGACTTGGGCCTTAGTTACTGTCTACACTATACAGCTTCTACATAACTGCCTACAATGTGAGTGCACAAATACTTATGATAAGTGAATAATTGGTAACAAGACCTTAGAGAATTGTTAGAAGAGCTATCTCTCTTTAAAAAACAACTAAGCAAAGTTTAAAAGTTTGTCTTCTCTTTTACTTAACAACTTACTTGAGCAAGCAGAAGAAAGTTTAAAACTTGACTATATTAATTTTACATCTGAATACAGAACTGGGACATACATTTACCCTATCTGGAAGTGGGTCTCTTAAAAAAAATAGAATGTCATGACCTAAATATTTAAGGACCTCATTAAGAATATTGTTTTAAGGCTTCACTCATTTTAAATTAGGTCTTGGAAATCTTGTTGACCTTAACTTTTGCTAGTTTTCAAGAAGTATCAGAGCCAGGAACAAACAAAAGAAAACAAACAAACACACACACACAAAAATAACTCTGAGGATGAGCTAGCACTGTTTCATTGTGATGGTGCTATACTGCTATACTATTTCTGGCTACTTGTAAAATGCAGCATAATGTTCTCTCTCCCTCTCTCTCTCTCCTTTCCCTTTACAAGACATTTTAAATATCTTTCCAGACTCCTGTCTGAATCAACCTCATCTGCCATGGTAGGCTGTAGGAACAGGAAAACCGATACAGACATGCATGACTGACTATTGAATAAGAAGCCTGAGCTAGCTCAGCGCTAGAGCACTAGCCTAGCATGTGTCGATCTGAGTTCCAACCCCGATGATGAACTGAAAACAGAACAGCCAGTAGGGAACAATGAATGTGCTCTAAGGAACAGTGAACAGGCAGGGATGAATGCATGGTGACTCTGCAAGCATCCCTTAAACTGATAATAATCTGAACCCCAAACTGTAGCACCCATTGTACTATATCTTATATGAGTAGCTATGAAAGAACAACTCTTTAAATATTTACAAGTCCATAATAAAGAACTACCACATCATAATGTCCTATATTGAAAACAAATTAAATTTAAAGCAAATTAAAGTTATATAAAACACACTACTGCGCGATAAGCATCACTGAAAAAAGAATGGCAATAATAGACAATTCTAAAGTAAAATTAGAAATCCTTATTTTATAGTTCAGCTAAACTGTTAGATCATTCGTGTTATATTTACCTTATGAAGCAATGAGATATTTAAGGGAAAATTGGCTGCATTTCCCATACAATGTGCTACAAAGCATATTGCTACAGAACAAAAATACTCAACCATCATTACCTCTAAATGGAATTTTTGCTATCAAGCATGTATTACTAAATTTAATCAATAGTCATCCATCTGGAAATAGAAAAAGGCCTGAGGAATACATTAGAAATTGTTGAGCTTGGGAAAGAATTCAGTCAGTAAAGTACTTTTCTGTGTGAGTACAAATACCTGAGTTTGAGCCCCAGAACCCACATAAAAAGATTGGTGTGAAGGTGTGTCCCAGGAAGATAGAGACACACAACTACCTGATGCTTTCTGACCTACTGAGCAAGCTCCAGGCTATAGAGAGATCTAGTCTCAAAAAGCCAGGGAGAGGACACCTGAGTAATGACACTCTAGGTTGACCAGCTGGCCTGAGTATATGTGTGTGCCTGTGTGTGTATGTGTGCGAGCATATCAACTCATGCACATGGCAACAGCCAATCTTGCATATAAATGCTTTCATTGGCTTGCTGGTTTTGGAGCAGTGAGTAGAGTTCCTTTTGATTGAGTGACTTTGTTTCTTCAAGATTCTGTATCTTTTCCGAATGTTATACTTTCTCAATAACCAAGAAATGTTCCTGTCCATCAAGACTGTACTCTGTTTCTTTTCCACTCAGGGATTGTGTCTCAAGATCTGTACAGTGGCTTATGTAGATTCCCATTTGATTACATTCTTGTCACCAGCTTAGTTGTGAGGACTAATCTTGATTGTCCATTTGACACACGTAATAAGAGGGAACCACAACTGAAGACTTGCCTTCCTCAGGCTGTCCTGTGGCCATGTCTGTAAGGCATGGTCTTGACTGCTGATGAAAAAGAGTCAAATCCACTCTGGGAGATACAATCCCCACGCAGGTATCCTGGGTTGAATAAGAAAGGAAGCTGAACATGAGCCTGAAAGTGGCCAAGTAGGCAGCATCCTAGCTGCTCTCTGCTCAGTTTCTCCATCTAGATTGCCACTTGAGCTCTTGGCCTGCCTTCCCCTGACAACAGACTATAATCAGGAATGTGTAATAAACTCTTTCCTCCCCAAGTTGGTTTTGGTCAGTGTTTCATCACAGCAATAGAGAAGCAAACTAGGATATCAACCATGACTTCTCTGTGGCTCTTATCCTCACAGGAAGCAGAGGAAGAATTTTGTCACTACTTAATACATATTTCAGAATACAATGCAGTGAAAAATGACAGAACTTTGGGATTCTGTTCTAAAAATTGAGTTCTTCTACTATACTTTTGATATATTCATATGTGTCCCCATGACATAGTTTGTTCCACAATAATTTGGTCCTTGTATATGAGAACTAGTAAAAAAAAAAAGGCAGATATTCAGGATTGAAAAGATTACTGTTTTATTGGGACATATGCTGCTACAGAATTGCTGAACATTAAGAAAAAGCTGTCCCCAACCCCTCCACGGGAGTGTGACTTCCTTCAAAATGGAGAATCACCATCCAGGTCAGAAAAAGGTAAGCTCTTCCTAATCACCAAAGCTAGAAAGCACTTACCTTCAGCTAATCTCCAACAATCAGATATTTTCTTGATATAAAGGTCAAGACCATAAATCTCCATAACACTCAAATTATTTTGACTATAGTATATTGTGAAATGGAAATCCAGCCAGCAACACTCCAGGGGCATCATAGGGCAATCACAGCCATCAAACCAGAGGTGGCTGGAGCCAGAAAAAGCTAAATTCATGTAAAGCATCCTCCTATCTGGCTTATGAACTCTCCTCTTCCACAATGCTCTGAGCTCATTTGGGATTTTGGCATTGCCCATGGAATACTGTGAGGTTTTATGTCTGACTTGTAAGTCTGTGCCAGCCATGTGACTAATACTTCTCCAAGAGCATCCAAACAGCCAGCCAAAGTAGGTTTGCCTAATAGGACCAGTGTTTGTTGCTTTAACATTGCAAGATTTTTTTTGCTTCCCTTTCACTTCACTGACTCATCTGCTCAGTTATATGGGGCTAATAGAGCGCCATAATACACCATGTGTTTGGCCCCGATCCTGAAGAGGATTTATTGTGAAATGAGCTGAAGTCACTTCAACATGATATGAGTATCTAAATCTCATTTATGTCTCAAGACTTTGACTACCACCAGCAGGTTTACTCACTCTTTTTTTCTAGAAGAGTCTTCTACTATGTTATGGTTATTCCATATGTCACCGTCCCATCCACACACACAAGGTCTCAGGTTCCTCTACAGCTGTTAGGACAAACAATAAGCATCCCTGGCTTATGAGTCATCACCAGTCATACTACCTATTAATTCTGCATGTTAGCTGTTCTTGTTTTCTCCTGCCTCAAACCAGACAGGACAAATGGAAGATTGAACTACAGCTGCAAATTCATACTCAAGTTCCCTCTGGTGGCTCATGTTGATACCAAATAGTTTCAGGTCTGGCAGCTAGCCTCTCCTGCATTTACTATATCATAGCCCTGGGGAGGCCACCTAGGGTAGTCAGGCAGTTTCAGAGGGAGCTCACCTTGAAAATTAGTAAAACACACATTGCTGTAAACATTCATATAATTCATTTATAGCAGGTGTTTACAGGAAAGAAGATTGAGGCCAGGTAGACTGGTTTGCATTATGACTGCTGTAGCCCCCCCCTGCCCCCCATACACTGCTGGAAACTGCTGTTGTAAAACGATTGTATCTAGTTTCACCTCCTGTCCAGAAAGTGATCCAAACTTCAGAACTTTTGTCTGTTCTACTAAGGCCAGAGTCCAACTCACGCCATCTAGTGACTTTTAACTGCATTTGCACATCAAACTATATCTTTACAAATGCTTTCTGCTGGAAAATATTCCAATCTTATGTGGCTCCCTTCTTAATTTGCAGATAGTGTTACATAGATGAAAAATTACACTAGAAAGGAAAGCACACCAATAACAAGAACCTCAACAAAAGCCTGTGCATGATTAATGCTATAGGGAATGGTGAAGTTTGCCCTTTGCATCTCTCTGTGTCTGGGAGCAAACAGGTTTTATCCAACCAGAACACCCATAAGAACTTCAGGGCCATAAATCTAGGGGTTGGCAGCCTGTCCTCTTGTGCATAGGTGATAAAATAATCGTTCTACCAATAATTCTCCCCTATTGATATGGTGTCATCTATATTAATGGTAGTACGTAATGAGAACAGAGAGGTCCTAAGTCACCAGGATATGACTGACTGTTGAGTGGTGTAAATATCCCTGAGGCAATACCTAGGGTGGCCACTGTATTATCACCCACCACCCAAGAGAAGGCAAACTGGTTCTGTATGTGCTTTTGAGGCAATGTTGAAAGGAACATCAGTTAAGTTCAGACAGTATTAACAAAATCAAGAGCCTTATTTATTTTCTACTACTTTAGTCATGTTAGGTACTGTATCATGACTAGGAGACAATATCACAGCTCCCTGCAGTCAATGTCATTTTAAAATTTCCATCCATCCTTTTCACCACCCAGACTGGGCTGTTATAGGCATGGCAGGCAGAATCCAGAATTCCTTATAATTCTAATATGAACTCTATGATTGCAGTATGTCACCTGGAAACTTATGTTGTCTACTATTTATTAGCTGCTTAGTTGTGGGGAGGCTAACAGAGTCCTACTTTTCTTTATTAATGCTGCTTTTCCTGCCTAAACTTTGTGTTAAAACTTCCCCCCAGAGAAGTCTGTAATGTCTTTCCTAACAGAGTACTTGCCTTTGGTATGTTTTTAGAGACTGGGAAATTGAACAAGTACATAGCTGGGAGGAGCTCTGCTTCCTAGATTCCATCAATTACTGCACAAGGCCCCAGAGACCGTTCTGAGTGGTAGCACTTCGGAGTATTTAGCACGTGTATCTACTAGACCTATTCTTGAAGGACCAGTAGTAAAGAGGGAGTCTGACATGAGGCCACTGATTGCTCCCTATGGCCTTTACTTACAGGAACGGAGTGGGATATCCATTCTAGCAGCTGGTTATGCTGAAAGGGGAAGTGTCTCGCCTTCCCTTAAGAAGCAGAAAGGATGTTGCTTGACCTTCTTCCATAGGACTGCCAAGATTGCACTTGTTTGCAAGCAAACCATTCTGCCTCTGCTTTCATGGACCAGCCCTCATCTTTTCAGTATGTTTTTGTCTCTTCTCTTTTATGGGAAGGTGTACCCTTGTCCCAACCAGACTTCCTCTATCTCAGGTTATTAATGGCCTTGACTACATTATAAGAAATCTTGTTTACCAATTGAGCTGAGAAGGAAAAGAACCATACCATTCTTGAGAGGCATTTGGTAATTTGTTTTTCCTTTCTGGACACTAAAAAGGGAAATTTGATTTATTTGACTCTTAACCCACAGGAACATAAATGGCCTATTGTTTGTCCATTTCCCACAGAATACCTTGGATTTTATCAGCACTTTTCCATGGGGAAGGGGGAGACTGTCCTGGTGGCTCTATCTCCTTTAGGCAAGCCTCTCGCATATCTAAGGAGATCCAATCTGTAACAGAATGATTTCCAAGGAAATGGCAAGCATCCTATGGGCACCTAGATAAGGGCTTAGATAAACAGTAACACTGGTCACTTTTCAGCTTTATTTTCTGCCATCAGATATGCCATACTGTCCCATGTCCCAGTCTTAGCATCCAGGCAGTTCAACTCACCAAGCAGTTGGCTAAAAGTGTTCATAACATTTAGAAATTCTGCATTAGTATACTAACAGTCCTGGTTTCTAACACAGAAGGCTCTTCAGCTGAATATTCAGTACCTTTTCCTTGTACTGAATTAACAGACAGTCAAAACAGCAAGTGTCACAGGTATGAAGGATTCCTCCTTACTCCTCTCAAGGATCCTAATGGTTTACATTCCATTCTGATTATGACTGCTCAAACCTGATCAAACTTGTGTTCTCTTGTGTTCTAAACCCCTCAGTGGAACCAAGTAAGCAAGGGTTTCTAGCTTGGCATTCTGATCTTCCACTATTTCTGGCATAAAAGAGCCTGAAAAGAGATAGGGCAGAGGGTAGATACATTAGACAAATCTTTTTCCAAGCTGTAAGTTTTGCTAACATCTTTACATTCTTGACACCAGCTAAATGGGCATCAGTGGCCACCTAAACTGCCCACAGGAACAGCTCTTACCCTGCCAATAGCAAGATGTCAGCCTTCCTTCCCTTGGTGGGATAAGATGCTGCCTCTAGCACTGCAGCAATTTGGGGATGTGCTGATACTCATTGACATGTGGGCCATGAAGCATCCAACGCACAAGCCTCCCCTTCCCTCATGGATTCAGATGACCACTTCAGGATTTCATTATTCATTTCAGTCTGTGGACTGCCTCACTGATTGTTTTGTAACAACTGTCTTGGTGAATGAGAAGCAGTGCCATAGTGTTATGTAACAACAAGAAACAAAACCCAGGATGACTAAGATGGCTCTGCAGATTTGGCACTGGCAAAACTGACATGGTGGAGAGAATCAACTCACCTTTTGTCCTCTTACCTCCACATACAGGCTCTGGCATATGTCTATCCAGATACATAAAACACCACAGAGAGAGAGAGAGAGAGAGAGAGAGAGGGAGGGAGGGAGGGAGGGAGGGGGGGAGAGAGAGACAGAGAGTTTTTGTTTAAGAAGTAGGCAGATCTAAGATTGCAGTGCAGTTTATTGGGGACTTAGTGACAAAAGCAGTCCTGGATGACAGCAGGAGTTGGTGGATTCCCATAGCGTAAGTCATAATGATAGTAGCTTATAAAGTAGAGCAAAAGTGACTTCATCCAAGCCAGAATGTACCTGGTTTATCTCAAGCTAGTATCAGACAGACCCATTCCAGTTCTAGTAATAAAAGTCAGTCATTGCAATGAAACTCAGTGTTACTCTGGGCAGTTATGGCAACTGTGAATGAAGATGGCTCTGGGCAGGTCAAGTTGTATCTAAGACTACTTTTGTTGTTAACACTACCCAGTAACTTACCAATGGGGGAGACAGAGTCCATGGAATTCATCACAAAGGTTCTGTATTAAATAGCTATTTATCATATACAGATTCAGATCAAAGATCATGAGTGTTTAAGGGCACTGGGTAAATATAAAGGAGGATGCCCATTCCTGAGCAAACACACAGCTCTTTCTGAGTGATGAGGCGCCAAATAGAAACATACTGAAGCTAAGGACAGCACTGGAGGGAGGCGGGAGGAGGCGGCTACAGATGGGTTAAAAACTTTGAGGCCAGCTTGGCCTATACACTAAGATATTACCTCAAACCCTACCCCACCCCCACCCCAAAAGTAAAAGGTAAAGCTAAGATGTTATATCAAATGGCTGTGAGATGTAGTCTTTGTGGTTAGGCGAACTTACCTGTGTTTATCTATGTCTCTTGACACTAAGTGGTTGTTATTGCCAGTAGCTGTGCCTAAGTTTGGATACCCTGTCTCTTTAGGGTAGAATTTTATCCAAACCACCCACTCTTCTGCTGCAGGCTTCTTCGTGAACAGCTTTTCTCAGCTCTCACTTTTTATTAACACCAAACCTAAAAGTTCTTTTCTTCTCTCCTCCTTATTCAGTTCCATTCCTTCAAATTCAGTTTCCCATTCCTCACTTTTCAAAATAAATATTAGACCCAAATACCAGTCACCAGCCACTCATACCAGCAGACATTACAGTCATTGGTCATTTTTAGAGCATCTTTGATCTAGAATCCATTCATTCAGGGCTCTCAACGCTGCTACCCAGTCTCTCTTAGCGGAGTTTTCACATCTATTAGCCCAAAGCTCTACAAAGGACTCTCATACAAGCACACATTTGAGCAGTCTTGGCCCTTTATGCCCAGGCGACCCGTGTATCAATTCTTATAATTCTTACAACTACCATATAAGCAACCCAGTGTAGTAGTCAGTACACGATATTGTTTATTCTTCAACATCCAATAATCTTTGTAGTTACTGAAGTTTCCCAGGCTTCAACTGTCCCAGGAAAACATTCTTAACTTCATGCCTGTGGTAAGCGTTAATAAAATTAATACATGTAAAGCACCTAAGTTAGTGCCTGGTACATAAACTGCACTTCAAACAACTACTGCTTGTTTAGTCAAAGACAATTCAGACACAGCTAGTTATGGAACTGAAATCTAACCTCCATTTTTCCAAATGTAAATTGTACATATCTTCTGTGACATTACAATTAATGTTCTACATGAACAAAAAAGCAGAAAAGTGAGCTAATATGTAAATGGAAGGATTTTATTGTGTGATACCAGATAAGAAACCATATTTACATCTGCTAGCCACCCAGGAAACATGAGTCAGTACTACTGATTCACATATTCATTTTGAATTAAAGGAAGATTAATTTGATTGCATTTTCCAATATAATTTGCAATTAGAATTAGCATGTTCTCTTAAACTTCTGTATTGAACTACAAATAAGTAGGTATAGTTTATTCACTGGAACTAGATCTGATAAAGCTTACAAACTTTCCATTCATCTCCCTTCGCTGCTGTTACATCTGCCTCCCTCCATCACCACGCTGGATTCCTCTCATCGTCCATATCATTTCCAGGGGAATCTCGAAGCAAGTACGTCTGTGTCTTCCCTTGAAAGAATATGGACAAGCCCAACTCCAACTCCATTCTGTCCTCTTGAAATGTGTTTCATTTTGGCAAAATAAGTACTAGTAGGATTCGGAGAACCTAAATTCTGGTTTCCTTGCATCATAAACTACAGACAACTCCACTGTATGTTTTACACCCATTTTAACCATGACTTTGTATCTGCCTGGTCTCTTGTCATTTATCTTCACTGCTGTCCTGGAATTTACATAAGGCAGTTATACTTTTATAGAAATTCAATTTCAGAGAAGTCAAACAATACAGCCAAGAACCCACAGGTATAGCATGCCA
>NW_021604576.1:11090848-11091187 GCF_004785775.1 Grammomys surdaster | reverse complement strand
TGGAACTAGATCTGAAAAAGCTTACAAACTTTCCATTCATCTCCCTTCGTTGCTGTTACATCTGCCTCTCTCCATCACCACGCTGGATTCCTCTCATCATCCATATCATTTCCAGGGGAATCTCGAAGCAAGTACGTCTGTGTCTTCCCTTGAAAGAATATGGACAAGCCCAACTCCAACTCCATTCTGTCCTCTTGAAATGTGTTTCATTTTGGCAAAATAAGTACTAGTAGGATTCGGAGAACCTAAATTCTGGTTTCCTTGCATCATAAACTACAGACAACTCCACTGCATGTTTTACACCCATTTTAACCATGACTTTGTATCTGCCTGGTCTCT
>NW_021604576.1:11071787-11085848 GCF_004785775.1 Grammomys surdaster | reverse complement strand
ACATGATCAATACTGCTGACATATACCCAGGAACTACACATACATAAATTAAAAAAAAATTATATGAACAATCCTGAAGAGGTCAAAGGGCTCTCAATATTATGGCCCTCGACTCACAGTAACTTGTATAATTTAATACATGAAAAACAAGGACACGGAGCTTGGGAGCAGACATAGGAAATTGTTTTGTGATTTTCTTCATTTTGATTGTATTGCTTTCCTGTCTTCAGGAGGAAAGACTTTGACTTCAAAAGTAACAAAATATTTGAGAAGAGAATTTACATCCTTCAGTTCTAAATGGTATTCTTGGGCGATTTTCTCAGCAGTCCATGTTTCTGGAGAGAGTTTATGGTTATTGAGAAGGGTCAATGCTTCCACAACAGTAATCTTGCCTTTGGGAATGTCCATGATATTCTTATTAAAGTGATTTCCTATCGGCAGTCTGAATTCCTTTGGTTCTTGCTGTTGTACAACATCTTTTACCTGGAACCAAAAAAAGAAAAGGCTTTAGAATAAAATATTTACATCTTCCATGACTCTTAAGTCTATACTATTTCTTTTCAAATAAACGCATACATACTTCCTCAAACTTTGCTTTTTCACTGTACTTCTCTTTTCCTAACTATAGCTCGCCATAACTAAGCCTCTATAAAACTGCAACTGAATGCACAGCATGAGATCACAGCCATTGAGCATTACTGACCCAAAAATGTGAGACCCTAAGTGCCCTAAAATCCAAAACTTCTGAACTCCACCATGACGTCCCAAGTAGAAAATGCCACATCTAACTTCCTGTGATGGTCAGCAGTCAAAATGCAGGTGCACTAAGAATAAGGCATCAATTCGCCTTCAAGATTTTATGTTGTATACAAAATACAAACAAATTTCATGATTAAATTTGGACCCTACCACAACGATGCTTCATAATAAAAATATATACAACTATTCGAAAATGAAATCTGTGAGACTTCTGGTCCTAAGCAGTCCAGTTAAGGAAACCTCAGCTTGTATATGAAAAGAATGAGAACTGATTAGATTAACATTACAGCTGCTCCAAAGAGCTGCATTCTATCAGAGCTGTAACAGCTTACTTGTGAACTGTCTTCCATCCTTCCCTCACCGATGAGCTGTTACCTAGACGTGTAAGATGCTTCTGGTCAGTGTTATCACAGCAAAAGACAGCACATGCATGCACATGCACTCGAAAGGGTGTGCACACATTCACTCATATCCGTACTGTGAGACTTGGTCTGTGCATCACAGGCATCCACCGGTAGGTGGATCTCTGTGAGTTCCCATCTAAGCTTAAGCCTTTGTGCCTACAACCTAAGCTGGGCCCAGGGATTCTCTCTTTCTTTTCATTTTGAACCATACCTGCCTACACCACTTCTAGGCTAACATCTATATATTTCTTCTATTCTCTCTCTCTCTCCCACTCCCTTTTCTTCAATGACTCCCCAAAGCCCTCCTGATAAATCTAAAATTCCTTGGCATGTACTTCATGATGCAGCCATCACTCCAAGTTCCCTTCACTCTCCCCCTGTCGCATACCCTCTAAGCAGTCTCCCACACTCGCTCATTCTACACCCATGTTCCCACTTGAGTCTCAGGCACTCACTCTCTTACTCTTTCACCTCCTAAATCTCAAAGTGTCTCTCATCTTCCAACCAGGTACACCCACCTTCCGCCCCATACATACAGACCTGACCTTTCCATTCAGTATTTCAGATTAATCACTTGCCACCAAAAAAAATTTTTTTAAATAAAATTTAACATTCTCTTTCCATTTAGTAGAAAGGCAGAAAAAAGTTACAAATTCCACAGAAACATAAAATATTAAGAAAAAAAAGAAACTGGAAAACTACTTCCTACCAGAAATAATAATTAGCTATGTCAGCAGCTAGAAAATAAAAATCGCTCATTTCCCCATGTAGTAAAATGAGGGGAAGAAAATTTCTACTTAATAACAACTTTCTCTTTTCCTCAAAGACTAAACAATTAGAAGATCTTTACCTTTTTCTAGTTAAACTGTGAATATAATCAAATCTAAACAAGGCTTACTAAACAATTTGATTGCCAAGTTCATTTAGAGGGAAGTAATTTGAGAAGAGACAAGAAGCTTTTTTAGGTTATAACAGTCACCAGGATGTGTCACACCTCTTTATTGAGATAGTATGGGTCTAGAAGAAACAAAACCAAACAGCACCACTAAGTCTATAAACGGAAGTCAGAAAATCAGTAAGTAAATTACATAGGTGACTGACACCTATTCAAAGAGGTTAAACTGACCACTTCTATAGTCTAAATACCAAGTGCAATATCAAGTGTCTTTACACAAAAATCACACACACACACACACACACACACACACACACACACACACAAACCCATGCATGGCATAAATGAGAAAACCTAGTTCCAAATATTGCTCAGTTTAAAAATAATACATTATGGCCATCAATCAATGTATCTTTCTGTGTGAGAATCTAATAGTAACTGAATCCTACACTCACTACTAAATTATGAGTATTTTATAAGTAGTTGCAATTGCAGTCTTTTGATTAGTATTAGATAATACAAAAAAAAAATAATGCAAAAAAAAAAAAAAAACCTTTGAGGGTTGTGGCTGGTACATCCTCTTCATTTAATCTAACTCTTCACCTTCCAGACTGCAACTTCAATTCACACTACAAGCCCAGGTTAAACTTCACTTCCTTAGAAGCAGTTCCTCATCTTCCCCGGCCTGTAATTATACTATAGTTGTACAGCTGCTCATCTGCTAATGTCTGTGGACCCCAACGTATCACTGGCCTCAGAGAGTAAGACCATGGTCTGTTGTGACCACTACACGTAACACTTACACCTGACACGTGAGACATGCCCACCATCCCAGCATACTATATTAACTTACATATAATAACACATATCCTGTCGGGACATATCCTCAAAAATACAAACATGCCCCCACAAAACCCCAACACTGAGGCTGTCATTAAGAGCGTCTTAATTTACAGGATATGAAAATAGCTCTCAAAGTATTATTTGTCACTCAGCTAACCACTAAAAAGTGCCATAACCAAACCCTACAACGTTTGCAACAAACAATTCACACAGGCTCATTCAATCAATCCCTTCACAGGTATTTCGGTCTACCCTAAGTATCTAACAAGCCAAACCCTGCTTCTAGCTCTCTATGCTCTACACTGACCACCGCTCCACACACACTTTGCACTTTGACCCGTTGCCCTCTTTTTCTTGATCACTTCCTCAGATCTCCAAAATAAACTGCTGACTTAATTAACGCACACATTACCCGCAAAGAAGGCACCGGATCTTTGGAATCGACATATACATCTCTTAGTAATGACAACAGCTTGTTATCTTTCCTAGAAACTTCTTCTTCGATTTCTGGATACTCTAAGGAAAGAAAAAAAAAGGCCATAATATATATTTTTTAAAAAGAAAAAATTCTCTAAAATCGTAAACACGTATGACAATATTAAATTAAACAATTATCTGGACATCTAGGGGTAAACACTAGGGCGAGATTCTGCATGCATCCCGCGCAGACTCCTTGAGGGAGCGCGGGCTGCCTTGGGCTCCGGGATTCCTTCCAGCCGCCACCACCCGGGGCCCGCGCGGGGACGACCTCAATGTCACCGGAGGCCTAGGAGGGCGGCACTCACGACTCAGGTGCTCCTGCAGGAGGCCGCGGGTGGAACGGTGCTTGGGTGCCATGGAAGGCTTCCTCTTGCTGATCTCCCGCTCCGCTCGCTGTTCCACGTTGAAGTTCCTGAAGGCGCGGGTCACGCGAGCCCCCATCTCTACAACATGATGCCCTTAGTTCACTACGCACGTGGGGAGACACCGGCGCGGGTGACCTCTGTGCTCGCGGAGCATGCGCACACGAGGGGTCAGGCACCCGTAAAGCGCCGAGGGTGCGCTCGTCGCCCCCTGGCGGCCGGGAGGACACACGCTGGACTCCGTTCCTCCCCTCCCCGGCCTCCCCCTCCCCCCGCAAGGGCGCGTGCGCAGACATCTGTGGGCGTTGCCAGGGACGCCCGCTGGCGACTCAGGAGGTTGAGTTGACCCCACCGTTGCAAATTATCTCGAGTAGCTGAAGTCAGGAACCGAGATCTTCCAACTTCCTCAGAGGGCAGAGCGCAAGGTCAAGGTTCTGAGTTTACCTGCCCATGTTTTTGAGAGACGAAAATTGAGAATATTTGTTCTCAGCCGCTCTTGCTATTTTCCTGTCCCTTGCCTGGTGCATTTCTGAGCCAATTTTGTTTTGGTTTTGTTTGTCTGTTTTAACTCTTTCAATATCTTCGCATACCATTTTCCCGTCACTCTGTCCCTAATGCTATGAATTTTAGGCTTTCCTCCCCCTTCTCTCATTCGTGTTACTAACTTGGCGTACTTCTCCATAAGCACCGAATCACGCCGCTCCCATTTCTCAGCTATGCTGCCTCTCTCAGTCTCAGAAATCTTGGGTAACAGTGTATTGGGGGGAGGGAGGGGCTTTAACGGTGTATTTGGAAAAAAAAAGGTTACATATTCTATCTTCCTTTCCCCTCCTTTTTCCAAACCCTTGTCTCTTCCTTTTCATTTCTGAAAGGATTCAATGTGATTGAGCCATACGTTTTTAAAGACCACCAGCAAAAAAATAAGTTTCCAAATTAATAATATTTCTCCCAGACCGTGGCTGTGAAATCTATTTAAGATTTTATCCTGGTTGATTAGATCAATAGATTGGTTGTGTCTAACCAATTTAAAGCAAAAATTAGGGGGAGGGAGTTAATTTTTTAAACGACTATTAGGAAAACACTAAAAGGGTAAAGTTCTCACCGTTAAAACCGTGTTGAATGAGTTAATGTGTTAGTTATCCTGAAGGTGGCAGTCTGCTCCAAGGTTTCCATCTGAGAGCTTTTAAACAAGTTCATAATTGGGTGAACTTTTTTAAACCAATTTCTCTAGGTGCCAAGAAATGTTCCTTAGCCTCATTGAGTCTGCTGTGTGCTTTAGGAATTATAGAAGCAATTCCACTCACTGCCTGCTAAAGTATTTTAGAAGTGAAAAATCTTATTTTCATGTGAGTCCATCAAACTTAGGGTAACATGAAAGTAACCTTACACAGGAGTTTCAAGTGAGTCCAGGACAGCAGATAGTACAATATTAATGATTTGTGAGTTTCTACACACCGGCAAATCTTGGATTTGACACTGAAAGAGACATCCTCAGGTGAACCTACGGCTTTATCTAGCCTTGGCCTGGGGTTGCTCAGACCCTTAAAGACCAAAACAAGGCAGACAGGCTCCAGCATAATCCACCTTTGGCTATCTTACTTTGGCAATCAAAATGGAAATAAATCCTGGACCATAAGTGCATAATTTCAGCTCTTTTTGTCAAAACACAAAATAACAGGAGGTGTGAACTTACAATTTTCCCTCTGGCTTCTGTTTAAGGGTTGAAAGCAGATCCTCAAGGGAAGTCAGAACAATAATGGACGATAGCGATGAGCCACAGGTATTGCCAAAACAGGAAAATGCTAGGTTTTTGAAGAGACATTTTCCTTTGCTTTCTTTCATACTGTGTGCCCAAATGGTGCTAGAATAAAGCAGGTGTTTACACTAAGTTCAGTTTCAATTGCTGACTAACATGCTCTTCCGTGTGATGGTGTTATGGAACCCAGGAAGGCTAGAACATCAGTAGGAATTACATCAAGTGTTTAAAATGCCATCTGCCTTTGCCTGGCACTCACAGCAGTAATACTCATCAGGCAGATCCTACAAGCTTCCCTCACTGTAGTGTAGAAGTTTCCTCCTGGTTGAAACCTCAAGCAGGAGGGATGCTTATGAGACTCAGGAAGTCACAGAGCTCACAAGTTTGGGAAAACTGAAGTCTGCTTGATTAAAGAAGCCCACTCAGTAGTGCCAGGGAGAGGAGGCTTGGAGTTGAAGAGCTGCCTGAACGTCAGACAGAGAGCTCCAGCATTGCTTCATTGGTGAATTGTCATCCAGATTGGAGTGGGCTTCTTAGTGAAGTAGCTCCCTATGAGAAACCCCTGTTCCTCTAATGTATCCCAATGAGTAACACCCAATAAATCCACTAGCTTTCCAAGTTGGACTCTGGTGGAATTATTATTTTATCCATTCATTGGTTCCCTAGCTAAAGTTAGTAGACATTTATTCACATCTTCCCAAGAAGCATCTGTCACAGGATACTCATCCTCCTCAGTTCTTCTCTCTGCCTCGACTCACCATTACACGCTTCTTCCTTGCAACATTCTTTAATGCCCTACAAGGCATTTTAGAACCGACACTCAGGAAACAGGTGACTCAAGCTTCAAGGCATACCCTAAAAGTGTTATAGTGAACAAATTTCAGCTGTTCATGGGTCTCAGAAATGACATCCTCATGGGGTATTGATGTTGAAAGAGAACCTCTCTAAAATCTGTACTACATCCCAGGAGTCAACAGACTTGTAAGAGCCCAATTCACATTATTTCTGAGCCTTTAAGTTTGACCAGTTTTATAGAGACATGAAGTTACTTGTTTGTCAAACTTGGAACTGGGGTCCGGGGGACCCAGACTCCAAGCCAAAATGTATTAGTCTTTTTGCAGATCTAGTACTCAAACTGAGAAAATATGAATCTTTTAAATCACACTGACAAGAAACACAGCTCTCAGCTCAAAAGAAATATGATATAATGAGTCAAATATGAATGACCATAGTTTGGGAATATAGATTCAGGTTGTCCTAAACAACATGATGTAGTGTGGAAGTAGGTATATGAACTTTTCATACGCACAGAACAAAGGAATCATAAATTAATGCATTTACCAAATATACTTGTGGAACATCAGGTAGGCAGGTTACAGCAGAATAGAAAAAGCTCTGTTATAGGTCTCAAATGCTATCTGATGAAACCTTACACTTTTGGTTTGGAAACGTAAGTAGTCTGTTAATACAGTCAGATAGCTGAAAGGTTATTAGATTAGACCCTTAAGGTGAATGATAAATGGATACTCATAAGAATAAAGATAAACTGAAATAACTTTGGCCCTTGTATTAACTACTCATCACATTATTGTGACAAAATTACCTGATAAAAGCAGCTTAAAGGGCTGTTTGTTTTGGTTTACAGTTCAAGGCTATACAGATGATCAGGGCAGGGAAAGCAAAGTAGCAAAACTGAGGCAGCTGGTCACTTTGCCTTTGTATTCAGGAAGCAAAAACAAACAAACAAACAAACAAAAAAACCCTGGTGCTCATCTTGCATTCTTCTTGTTTAGATCATGCTCCAAACCCATGAAATAATGTCACTCACATTTAGAGTAGGCTTTCCCATTGCAAGGAGCCCTATCAATATAGGTAGGCCCCTCAGGTTAGGCTTGCCTCTGGTGATTGTAAGTTTTCTCAAGTTGACAGCCAAGAGCCATCCCAAGTGTACCCATGATCAATTTGACACCATAATTATCACACCACTTGTAAGTCACAACAGTTTATCTCTTGTCCCCATAGACCCATGGCCATCTCATAAAATACATTTAGTCCAACTTCTAAAGTCCTCAGAATCTTTAACAATCCCCAAACTATTCAATAGTTCAAATGCAGCGTCCGTTCTGAAACTCAAGTAGTCTCTTAACTCTGAGTAACTATAACATCAAAACACCAGTTACAAACTCTCAATATGCGGTGTCACAGAGTAAGCAGCTCCACTACAAATGAGAGAGACGGGAGCATAGGAAGGAAGGAAGGAGTGAGCAAGAGCAAGATCAAAAATCGAGTAGGGCAAACATCAAATCCTGCAGCTCCATGTTTGGCATCTGGGGCATGTGATGGAATCATCTGTGCTCTAAAGGGCTAGGGTGTACCACCTCTCTGCCTGTGGCACACCCACACAGTACTAGCATCTCTAGCATTCTGGATGTTTCACTGTAGCATAGACTCTGCCTTCGTATCTTCCTGCACTGGCCTCGTGGGGCTTCTTGGTAAAGGCTCTACCTCTGTTACATACTGCTTGGTCTCTGAGGCTGTGTGAAACCTTGGTGCAGGCCAATATAACTTCACATCTTTCTTCCCATCAAAAGCAGTACATGAATGATACTACCAAGTCCACCTTTAGCTATAGCCTAGCCTCCTTGGATCAGAGTTGTATGGCCCTCTACATGTTAATTCCAGGAAAACCATTCCCTAAGGGATTGTTTTTCAGTAGAGAATACTTTCATTAGCATTAGTTCACTCTCTCACCTTTCAAATGAATTTGAATTTGGGGATGATGGCACCTTTCATGGGTAGGATCTTGCCCTCAAGCTCTTTAATGAAAAAAATATATATTTTCTCAGATCCCTTGTCTGCAATTAAAAAAAATTCTTTGTTGTTTTAATTATTTCTGTATGAGTCTTTGTGGGGCTATTTGTGTGTGAGTGCAGGTGCCTGCAAAGGCCAAAAGATGATGTCTGATCCCCTGGAAAAGGAGGTACAGGCAGTTTTAAGCCACACAATGTGCCAGGACCTGAATTCTGCAAGAGCCATACACACTCTTATCTCTCCAGTCTTTGTTTGTAACATCAAACTCACTCTGTTCTCCATCAAAACCATAGTTAGAAAATATAGTTTTGTTCCTTTTCTTGTTCTATATCACAATAAACCTGGTCAGAACAGTAAACAATATGCATGCCAAAGGCTGAGTGCTATCCTGTTCTGAAATTTACTGCATCAAACAACTTAGTCCCTTAATTTTCAGTTCAGCCTCGCTGAAGCTATCAGGATATGGGCAGTGTACAAGCAGTTTCTTTGCCATAATATAACAGGATTGGCCATGAGCCCAGTTCCTGAAAGCATCCTTGTTCCCTCTGAAACCTCGTCGTTTGGGCTGCTGCTCATGTTCCTTTTGACATGCCTATGTAGGCATATTGCTTTTGTGCACTTTGTAAATGTTATCCTTGTGTTATTCAAATGCTGATTTCTCTGCCCTCATATGTTGTTTAATCTGGGCATGGCATTGTAACGCTTATGTCAAGAATCCCTGTCTCAAGTTTGTATAAACAATTCTTTCCATTTAGACTTTGCCTTGTCAATAAATGCTGATTACCCAATGGCTGGGCAAAAGAGAGAAGAGGTTGGGACTTGTATCAGCCAAGAAAGAGAGTGAGGAGGGGAGATTCAGATTGTCTACAAGAAGGAGGGAGAAAAGAATTTATAGAGTTTAGCTAAAGAATGGAAGGCCATAAATGCAAGTGTTATGGAGATCTTGGCTGGAAGGTAGCCAGATTAGCTTAGGAGTTAAGATAGATCATTTAACCGCACATGTATTGAGATCAAGCTTGAAACTAAATTTCAGTCTCTCTGTGTCATTATTGGGAACTAGCTAGGATAAAGAAATACACCCACTGTATTAAATGTATTTATATTTAACATTATATTTTTTATTTCATTATTATTCAACATTATTGATATTTTTATATTTAATTATTATTTATATTTAACATTAAATGTATTTATAGTTAACATTTATATATAACATGTATTTATATCAAAAAAATAACATTTACATGCCTGTTTTCCAAATTCCCCTCAGAGTGGCTTATTGAGTTCTGTTTATGGTATTCTAGGTCTTTTCTTGCCTCAAGTTCCAAATATTCCCACATTCTTCCCCTAAGTCAGTTTCAAGAACCGCAGCAATGACCCAGCTCTTGTTATGAGGTTCCCATATTAGTTACTTTTAATGTTGATTTTACCAAAACAACTTAAGGAAGTAGAGTTTTATTCCCATTCCCAGATATATGTTTTATCATGGGAAGAAGACATGGTGGCAGGAGTGTGAAGCTGGCGATATCACATCCACAAATCAGATAAATGAGTGATCAGCTCATTTTCATTTCATTCAGGATCTTAGCCCTTGGAATAGTGTCAACCACATTTACAGAGGGGCTTCCCACCTCCATAAGCCCAATCTAAGAATTACCCCCAGACATGCCCAGGGAATCATCATTTTCTAGGTGATTCTAGATTCTGTGAAGTTATAATTTGGTAACCAACATTGCTCTAAATAAACATTCCAACTCACCACAATCACAAAATTTTAGTCAGCCAATCCATCATATAGAATCTTCAATTTAGGAATGATTTTTTCCCCTGGGAACTTCAGTTCACACTTAGAATTCTCAACTGGCATTTATGCTCACATGCATGCACTGGAGTTACTGTAGTCCTAACTGTTACCATTGTATTAGATACCTTTTGTTGCTAGCAAGTTATCACAAAAGAATAGCTTCAAACAAATAACTTAGTACCTTACTTTTCTAGAGGTCAGAGTCCCAAAGAAATCTGTTGAGGATAAAATCAAGGTGTTGGCAGACTTTTATTCTTCCAAGAAAAATTAGGCATGCATGGTGGGTAGAATCAAAGTTCATTGCATATCTGACTGAAAATGTCAAAGCAAAAACTATCATGACTTCTTTCTTGATATAAAATTCAAATAATCCAAAGTACATTTAAGTATAATAAATACATGTAAAAAGACAATTGAATAGCAAGCTACCCAACCTATGAGTTGAAAAACATAATGATCAAAACATTTTATTGACTATGATAACAAAACTACTCTGCAACTCCCAAAAATGTGCAGAATGCAAATGAAACAAACCACAGATTTTGTTAAAGAACTCAAGGAATCTTTGGGTGTCTAAACTAAGATCCAGTGTTGCTGCCTCAACAGTGAAAAGCATCCATTCATGTAAGAGTTCATTCATAAATTCAATCGACTTCTTATTTCTTACTTTTATAATTCAGGTGGTCTTTCCATGTAGCCCAGACTGGTCTGGAATTCTCAATCCTCCTAGATTTATCTTCAAAATGCCAGTAGGCATGAACCACCATGCACACTCAGTATACTTTCCCCTGGTGTTACTATAGGGTTTTCTTTAAATTTGTCTGTGTGTGTGTGTGTGTGTGTGTGTGTGTGTGTGTGTGTGTGTTGGGGGGCTGGTTTGAATATGCTTGGTCCAGGGAGTGGCACTATTGGCAGAGACCTTATTGGAGGAGGTATGTCACTGTGGAGGTGGGGCGTTGAGGTAATATTCTCAAGCTCTGCCCAGTGTGAGACACAGTTGTCTTCTTCTGGTTGACTTCAGTACAAGATGTAGAACTCTCAGCTCCTCCAATGCCATGCCTGCATGGACCCTGCTATACTTCCTACCATGATGATAATGGGCAGAACTTCGGAACCTGTAAGCCAGCCCCAATTAAATGTTGTGTTTTATAAGAGCTGCTTTGGTCATGGTGTTTCTTCACAGCAATGGAAACTCTAAGACTATAAGTAACATTTTACTATTAATGCTTAGGTTTGATTAGTCTTTGAACTTGTAGAAATTAATATTTTTAGATTGATACTAATATAATAATAAATATAATTTTAGATTGATATATTATTATTGCAGTATTCTCTTACAATCCTTTGATGCCCTCTTCTGAGTTGGTCCCTGAACCTTGGGAAGAGAGGATGTGGATACAGATGCCCCATTTCTGCTGAGCACTGCACAGACTCCTTTTTTCTGCATTTTACTTGAGCTTCTGCATTAGTCGTCACCCACTGCACAAAGAAATGTCTCTGATGAGGTCTGAGAGGTACACTAATTTATGGGTAGTTAGACATAAAGTTGATGGATAGTTTGATAATATGTTTATTACTAGGAGTAGGTTTACTCCTGCACCTTGTGAACTCACAATCGTGGCTTCCTGAGAGATTTTTAGTTCTAGGCATGTGATTCCTCCTGTGGCATTGGCCTTACATTCAATATTCCAAAGGTGTGGTGGTTTGAATTAGTGTGACCAACACAGACTCTATGCTTGGATGCTTGGGCATAAGGAGTGGTACTATTAGTAGGTGTGACTTTGTCGGAGGAAGTATGTCATTGTGGAAGCAAGGCTTTGAGGTGTTATATGCTCTAGCTATGCAAGGTATAACATAGTCTCTTTCTGCTGCCTGGAGATCAAGATGTTGGACTCTCTGTTCCTTCTCCAGCACTATGCCTGCCTGGATGCTGCCATGCTTCCTACCATAACGATAATGAGCTGAACCTCAGAACCTTTGAGTTTATTTATTATTTTATTATTATTATTATTATTATTATTATTTATTTTCCTTTATAAAAGTTTCTGAAGTCATGTTGTCTCTTCACAGAAATAGAAACTCTTAGTAAGACAAATGGTATTTCAGTAGGTAGCTTGACAGTTTGATGTTGTTTTTAAAGTGGTGGAAGGTACTCTAAGCAATACATAAAGCATCCTTGCATGTTTTCCTTAGAATGGTTTTCTGTCTTCAACTCTACTGTTATAGAAACAATTCTCCCTTCTATTCTGAAACCTGCCCTGTTGATTAATTTCCCCTCTCTATTTGTCTCTGAGAATCACACACAGCCTATTGTTACGCTTTAGTGGACATACATGCCTTCCAGAGGTCATTTCTGTTAGATGTGACTTTGTGAACCATGGGAAAGGAGGCAAGAGTGATAGGTCAAATTCTCTAATGTCCAGTGATCTTGGGTATAGATGGAACCACGCCTCAGTGAGCTAAACAACAAAAGTGTGATGGTAACTATCTACTGTTTTAAACTTCTGCAGGAAATGAATGCAGCAAGATGTCTGGAAAGTAATGTTGGGGATCAAGTGAGTAGTGGGGTTAGAGGCAGGTGAATAGAAAGAGAGAAACAGGGAGACTGGCTAAAGTCTCCACAGGTCATGTGGTAGAAGACTTTAAATATAGGACTATGGAGTTTGGTTTTTATTCTCCACGGGTGAAAGTCTCTTGACTGGAAATTAGGGAGTTGTACACATCTCTTAGCAAGATAATTGGTACCTACATAATGTACGGTTTCCAAGAGAAAGCCCTGGTGTGATGCTATTACTGTCCATTTGAGAGGTAAGTAGTTTTCCCGTTTTTCCTAAGGCATATCTATTTAATTAAAGGTTTTTGGGGAAAAGCTGTTTAAATATGCCTTTGATTGTATCTAGACAAATAGCAATCGAAGTATAGATAGTAGGATTGGTGATTAAAGGCTGGAGCATAAAACAGTCATTTTAGTGTTGTTATACCACTCCACATAATTAGTGCTTTAAAGGGAGCTGGAGACTGAAAAGAAGCTTGGGATGTATAAGTACAACCATGATGGATTGAAATTTCCTGCCAAAGATGAGTAAAATACCAATTCTCATTACAGACCTCAACAGGTGATTAAAAAAAATTGTGTGATTGTGACTGTGTGTGTGTGTGTGTGTGTGTGTGTGTGTGAGAGAGAGAGCGAGAGAGAGAGAGAGAGAGAGAGAGAGAGAGAGAGAATGTGTGTGTCTGGACATTTTAAAATACACTTGAAGATACAAATCTAAAGATAATTATTGCCCTTCCACCTCTGCCTGGTCCTTTGGGCTGGGGCAGACACAGAGTTGGTCTGCTCCTGTCCTGTGGAGATACTGAATCCTGAGTCATCCTAGAGGAGCCATTGCACTCAGAGCAGCCAACACAGAGTTAGTTGGTCTGCTCCTGTGGAGATATTGAATCATGAGCCATCCTAGAGGAGCCACTGAACTCAGAGCAGCAGACAGCAAGGTGGTTTCACTTGGGAGACATCATATCCTGAGCCATCCTAGAGGAACCACTGCACCCAGAGCAGAAGGATTTCCAGGTCCAAGTGGTGGCCTGAGTCCCAGGAGTTCTTCCACCCAAGAGATTAGGATCATAAGACCAAGAGACATCTGGATTCTGAGGAGCTCTGCAACAAGCAAGATAACTGGAAATACAGACTCCAGTCTTTCACAGTGAGGGCAGGTAACACTAGAGTTAACCAAATGGGAAAAGGCAAGTGCAAGAACATAAGCAACAGAAACCAAAGTTTCTTGGCATCATCAGTACCCAGTTCTCCCAATATAGCAAGCCCTGGACACCCCATCACACCGGAAAAGCAGGATTCAGAATTAAAATCACTTCTCATGATGATGATAGAGGATTATAAGAAGGAATTAAGTAACTCCCTTAAAGAAATACAGGAGAGTACAAGTAAACAG
>NW_021604576.1:11031325-11066787 GCF_004785775.1 Grammomys surdaster | reverse complement strand
AAAACCACATGATCATCTCACTAGATGCTGAGAAAGCATTTGACAAAATTCAACATCCCTTCATGATAAAAGTCTTGGAAAGATCAGGAATTCAAGGCCCCTACCTAAACATAGTAAAAGCAATTTACAGCAAACCAGTAGCCAACATCAAGCTAAATGGAGAGAAACTTGAAGCAATCCCACTAAGATCAGGGACTAGACAAGGCTGCCCACTCTCCCCCTACCTATTCAATATAGTACTGGAAGTCCTAGCCAGAGCAATTAGACAACAAAAAGAAGTCAAAGGGATACAAATAGGAAAGGAAGAAGTCAAAATCTCACTATTTGCAGATGATATGATAGTATACTTAAGTGACCTCCAAACTTCCAGCAGAGAACTCCTAAACCTGAATAACAACTTCAGAAAAGTGGCTGGTTATAAAATCAACTCAAACAAATCAGTAGCCTTCCTCTACATGAAAGATAATCAGACTGAAAAAGAAATTAGGGAAATGACACCCTTCACAATAGTTGCAAATAATATAAAATACCTTGGTGTGAATCTAACCAAGCAAGTGAAAGACCTGTATGACAAGAACTTCAAGTCTCTGAAGAAAGAAATCGAAGAAGATCTCAGAAGATGGAAAGATCTCCCATGCTCATGGATTGGTAGGATTAATATAATAAAAATGGCCATCTTGCCAAAAGCAATCTACAGATTCCATGCAATCCCCATTAAAATCCCAACTCAATTCTTCACAGAGTTAGAAAAGGAAATTCTCAAATTCATATGGAATAACAAAAAACCCAGGATAGCGAAAACTATTCTCAACAGTAAAAGAACTTCTGGAGGAATCACCATCCCTGACCTCAAGCTGTACTACAGAGCAATAGTGATAAAAACTACCTGGTAGTGGTACAGAGACAGGCAGGAAGATCAATGGAATAGAATTGAAGACCCAGAAATGAACCCATACTCCTATGGTCACTTGATCTTTGGCAAAGGAGCTAAAACTGTCCATTGGAAAAAGGACAACATTTTCAACAAATGGTGCTGGTTCAACTGGAGGACAACATGTAGAAGAATGAAAATTAATCCATTCTTATCTCCTTATACAAAGCTCAAGTCTAAGTGGATAAAGGACCTCCACATAAAACCAGATACACTGAAACTAATAGAAGAGAAGGTGGGGAAGAACCTCGAATACTTGGGCACAGGGGAAAAGTTCCTGAACAGAACACCAATGGCATATGCTCTAAGATCAAGAATTGACAAATGGGACTTCATAAAATTGCAAAGTTTCTGTAAGGCAAAGGACACTGTCAATAGGACAAAACGACAACCAACAAATTGGGAAAAGATCTTTACCAATCCTTCATCTGATAGAGGGCTAATATCCAATATGTACAAAGAACTCAAGAAAACAGACTCCAGACAACCAAATAACCCTATTAAAAAATGGGGGTATAGAGCTTAACAAAGAATTTTCAATGGAAGAAACTCGAATGGCTGAGAAGCACCTAAAGAAATGTTCAGTATCCTTAGTCATCAGGGAAATGCAAATCAAAACAACCCTGAGATTCCATCTCACATTAATCAGAATAGCTAAGATTAAAATCTCAGGTGATAGTAGATCCTGGCGAGGGTGTGGAGAAAGAGGAACACTCCTCCATTGTTGGTGGGACTCCAAGATGGTGCAACCACTTTGGAAATCAGTCTGGCGGTTCCTCAGAAAATTGGACATAACATTACCTGAGGATCCAGCTATACCACTCCTAGGCATATACCCAGAAGATGCTCGAACATATAACAAGGACATATGCTCAACTATGTTCATAGCAGCCTTATTTATAATAGCCAGGAGCTGGAAAGAACCCAGATGTCCTTCAGCTGAGGAATGGATTCAAAAAATGTGGTATATTTACACAATGGAGTATTACTCAGCTATTAAAAACAATGAATTCGAGAGTTTCCTAGGTAAATGGATGGAACTAGAAATTATCATCCTGAGTGAAGTAAGCCAATCACAAAAGAACACACATGGTATTCACTCACTGATTATTGGATATTAGCCCAGAACCTTGAAATGCCTAAGATGCAACTCACAGGCCACATGAAGCTCATAAAGAAGGAAGACCAAGTGGGGGTGATTCGGTCCTTCTTAGAAGGAGCAACAAAATACTCAAGGGAGCAAATATGGAGACAAAGTGAGGGACAGAAACTGAAGGAGGGGCCGTCTGAAGACCATTCCACCTGAGTATCCATCCCATGTGCAGTCACCAAAGGTAGATGCTGATGTGGAAGTCAGGAAGTACATGCTGATAAGAGCCTGATATGGATGTCTCTTCAGAGGTCTTCAAGAGTCTGACATATTCAGAGGCAGATGCTCACAGCTAGCCATTGAACTGATAATGGGGTTCTCAATGGAGGAGTTAGAGTGAAGACTGAAGGAGCTGAAAGGGTTTGCGGCACCATGAGGAGAGCAACAATTCCAACCAACCACAGCTCCCAGGGTCTAAACCACCAGCCTGGGAGCACTTAGGGAGGGATCCAGGGCTTCAGCTGAATATGTAAGAGTGGAGAGCCCTGGTGGGCATAGGTGGAAGAAGAGATCCTTGACCTCATGAAGGCTGGACGCCCCAGGAAGTGGAAATTTTGAGGGTTTGGAGGTAGAAGTGGGGGGGTAGGTAGGGGTACATCCACAGAGAAGAAAGAGGAGGGGTGAGGGGATAGGGGGTTCCTGGGTGGGTGGGGAATGGGGTAAGGGGACAACATATGAAATGTAAATAAAACATAAAAAAAGTAAAAAAAATAAAGATAATTATTGTGCAGCCCTAAGGCTTTGGCTCTGCACCCAACCCCCCAAAACCCAGAGGAGATTGGACTCCCTGGAGCTCTAACACATAGGAACATAGGATAATAGGATCATAGGATATCAAGAGCTTGAGCACATCAGGATCTCAGGAACCCAGAAGCAGCCTCACTCTCAGGAGCTATCATAACCAGGGTCTCAGGATCACAGGATCACAGAGACAACTGGACTCTGAAGAGTTCTGACTCAGCCAAGATAACAGGACAGACAGGCTCCAGTCAGAGATAATGAGTAAAGGTAGCACTAGAAACAACCAGATGGCAAAAGGCAAGCTCAAGAACATAACCAACAGAAATCAAGGTTACTTGGCATCATCAGAACCTAGTTCTCCCACCATAGCAAGTCCTGAATGCCCAGTGACACCAGAAAAGCAAAATTTAGATTTAAAATCACTTCTCATGATGATGATAGAAGACTTTAAGAAGGACATAAATAACTCCCTCAAAGAAATGCAGGAGAACACATGTAAACAAGTAGAAGCCCTTAAAGAGGAAACTCCAAAATCTCTTAAAGAATTATAAAATAACACAAATAAACAGGTGAAGGAACTGAACAAAATGATTCAGGACATAAAAATCGAAGTAGAAACAATTAAAAAATCACAAATGAAGACTACCCAGGAGATAAAAAGCCTAGGAAAAAGGATAAAGAGATCAGGAGTCATGGATGCAAGGGTCACCAACAGAATACAAGACACAGAGGAGAGAATCTCAGCTGCAGAAGATACCATAGGAAACATTGATACAACTGTCAAGGAAAATAAAAAATACAAAAAACTCCTAACACAAAACATCCAGGAAATCCAGGACAATGAGAAGACCAAACCTAAGGATAATAGAGAAGAAAGCGAAGATTCCCAACTTAAAGGGCCAGTAATATCTTCAACAAAATTATAGAAAAAAAAAACCTTCTGTAACCTAAAGAATGAGATTCCTGTGAACATACAAGAAGCCTACAGAACTCCAAATAGACTAGACCAAAAAAGGAATTCCTCCCGTCACATAATAATCAAAACACCAAATGCACAAAACAAAAAAAGAATATTAAAAGCAGTAAGGGAAGAAGGTCAAGTAACATATAAAGGCAGACCTATAAGAATTACACCAAACTTCTCACCAGAGACTATAAAAGCCAGAAGATCCTAAACAGATGTCATACAGACCCTAACAAAACATAAATGCCAGCCCAGGCTACTATACCCAACAAAACTCTCAATTACCATGGATGAAGAAACCAAGATATTCCATGACAAAAACAAGTTTACACAGTATCTTCCCACAAATCAAGCCCTACAAAGGATAATAGAGGGAAACCACCAACATAAGGAGGGAAATTATACCCTAGAAAAAGGAAGAAATTAATCTTCTTCCAACAAGCCCAAAAGAAGATAGCCACACAAACATAACTCCACCTCTAATAACAAAAATAACAGGAAGCAACAATCACTTCTTAATATCTCTTAATATCAATGGACTCAATTCTGAGATAAAAAGACATTGACTAACAGACTGGATACGTAAACAGGACTCAACATTTTGCTGCATACGAGAAACACACCTCAGTGACAAAGACAGACTACCTCAGAATAAAAGGCTGGAAAACAATTTCCAAACAAATAGTCCCAAGAAACAAGCTGGAGTAGCCATTCTAATATCAAATAAAATTGACTTTCAACCAGAAGCTAACAATGATAAGAATGGACACTTCATACTCATCAAAGGAAGAATCAATCAAGATGAAATCTCAATTCTGAACATCTATCCACCAAATGCAAGGGCACTCACATTCATAAAAGAAACTTTACTAAAGCTCAAAGCACACATTGCACCTCACACAATAATAGTGGGAGACTTCAACACCCCATTCTCATCAATGGACAGATTAAGGAAACAGAAACTGAACAGAGACACAGTAAAACTAGGAAAAGTTATGAACCAAAAATGGATTTAGCAGATATGTATAGAACATTTCATCCCAAAACAAAAAATATATACCTTCTTCTCAGCACCTCATGGTACCTTCTCCAAAACTGACCATATAATTGATCACAAAACAGGCCTCAACAGATACAAAAAGATTGAAATAATCCCATGCATCCTATCAGCAACAGGGGCTAAGGCTGGTCTTCAATAATGATAAAATCCATGGAAAGCCCACATACACATGTAAACTCAACAATGCTCTACTCAATGATAACTTGGTCAGGGAAGAAATAAAGAAAGAAATTAAAGACTTTTTAGAATTTAATGAAAATGAGGACACATGATACCAAAACTTATGGGACACAATGAAAGCAGTGCCAACAGGAAAATTCATAGCTCTAAGTGCTTACAAAAATAAACTGGAGAGAGCATACAAAGCAGCTTGACAGCACACCTGAAATCTCTAGAACAAAAAGAAGCAAATGCACCCATGAAAAGTAGACAGCAGGAAATAATAAAACACAGGGCTGAAATCAATGAAGTAGAAACAAAAAGAACTATACAAAGAATCAACAAAACCAAGAGCTGGTTCTTTGAGAAAATCAACAAGATAGATAAACCCTTAGCCAGACTAACCAGAGGGCACAGAGACAGTATCCAAATTAATAAAATCAGAACTGAAACGGGAGACATAACAACAGAAACTGAAGAAATTCAAAAAAATCATCAGATCCTACTTCAAAGGCCTATACTCAACAAAACTAGAAAATCTGGATGAAATGGACAATTTCCTAGACAGATACCAGACACCAAAGTTAAATCAGGATCAGATAAACCATCTAAATATTCCTATAACCCCTAAGGAAATAGCAGCAGTCATTAAAAGTTTTCCTACCAAAAAAGCCCAGGACCAGTTGGTTTTAGTGCAGAATTCTATCAGATCTCTGAAGAAGACCTAATATCAATTCTCTATAAACTATTCTACAAAACAGAAACAGAAACAAAAGGAATACTACCCAATTCGTTTTATGAAGCCACAATTACACTCATACCTAAACCACACAAAGACCTAACAATGAAAGAGGCCTTCAGACTAATCTTCCTTATGAATATCGATTTAAAAATACTCAATAAAATCCTCGCAAACTGAATCCAAAAACACATGAAAACAGTCGTTCACCATGATCAAAAAGGCTTTATCCCAGGAATGCAGGGATGGTTCAATATACAGAAATCAATCAACATAATCCACTATATAAATGAACTCAAAGAAAAAAACCACATGTTCATCTCACTAGATGCTGAGAAATCATTTGACAAAATTCAACACCCCATCATAGTAAAAGTCTTGGAAAGAACAGGAATCCAAGGCCCATACCTAAACGTAGTAAAAGCAATATACAGCAAACCAATAGCCAACATCAAACTAAATTGAGAGAAACTTGAAGCAATCCCACTAAAATCAGGAACTAGGCAAGGCTGCCCACTCTCTCCCTATCTATTTAATATAGTACTTGAAGTCCTAACCAGAACAATTAGACTACAAAAGGAGATCAAAGGGATAAAAATTGGAAAGGAGGACATCAAAATATCACTATTTGCAAATGATATGACAGTATACTTAAGGGTCCCCAAAACGTCCACCAAAGAACTCCTAACCCTGATACACAACTTCAGCAAAGTGGCTGGATATAAATTTAACTCAAGCAAATCAGTAGCCTCCCTCTACTTAAAAGATAAGCAGGCTTAGGAAGAAATTAGGGAAATGACACCCTTCACAATAGTCACAAATAATATAAAATACCTCGGTGTGAATTTAACCAAGCAAGTGACAGAACTGTATGACAAGAATTTCAAGTTCCTGAAGAAATTGGATAAGATCTCAGAAGATGGAAAGATATCTCATGCTCATGGATTGGCAGGATTAACATAGTAAAAATGGCCATCTTGCCAAGAGCAATCTACAGATTTAATGCAATCCCCATCAAAATTCCAACTCAATTCTTCACAGAGGTAGAAAGAGCAATTCTCAAATTCATTTGGAATAACAAAAATCCCGGGATATGCCACAGCCCTTCTATACTTAGAGAAGGGACAAGATGTCAGGGGCAGCCCTGCTTACACACTGAAGGCCTAAAATCAGCCATAGGCCTAAAATCAGAAATAGGCCTGTCATACATGTATACAAACACCAAGTCTTGGGTCTCAGTGGAAAAACATTAAAACAGATGGCTATAAGCTAATGTCAATAGGCAGCTTTTGTGGAAATTTATAAGCCTGAGTAGTCATAGACCTTGTAAATAGGTAGCCTGGGCAGACAATACCAACTTAGATAAGGACAAGCATGTCATAGGCAGAGTCATAGTGACTTGACCCCTGAACCTTCACCCAGCCGATACCCAATTCTGAAGATATCTGTATTCCCCCTGAACACCCACACTCCAGTGTCATTCCCTTCCCCACATCCTGCCTTTCTGTGTTTATACCCCTGTGTGAATTAATTATGATTTGAGAAAAAATTAAAAAAAAAATCCTGGGATAGCGAAAACTATTCTCAATAATAAAAGAACATTTGAAGGAATCACCATCCCTGACCTCAAGCTGTACTACAGAGCAATAGTCATAAAAACTGCATGATATTGGTACAGACATAGGCAAGAAGATCAATGGAGTAGAATAGAAGACCCAGAAATGAACCCATGTACCTTGACCTTGACAAAGGATCTAAAACCATACAGCGGGGGAAAAAAGCATTTTGAACAGGTGGTGCTGGTTGAACTGGAGGTCAGCATTTAGTTAAATGCAAATCGATTCATTCTTATCTCCTTGTATAAAACTCAAGTCCAGGTGGATCAAGGATTTTCATATAAAACCAGACACACTAAAACTAATAGAAGAGAAACTGGGGAAGAGCCTCAAACACATGGGCACAGGGGAAATGTTCCTGAACAGAACACCAATGCCCTGTGCTCTCAGACCAAGAATTGACAAATGGGACCTCATAAAATTGCAAAGCTTCTGTAAGGCAAGGGACACTCTCAATAGGACAAAACAGCCACTCACGGATTGGGAAAAATCTTTACCAATCCTACATCTGGTAGAGGGGTAATATCCAAAATTTACAAAGAATTCAAGAAATTAGACTCCAGACAATCAAATAACTCTATTAAAAATGTGGTACAGAGCTCAACAAAGAATTCTCAACTGAATGGAATACTGAATGGCTGTGAAGCACCTAAAGAAATGTTTAACATTGTTAGTCATCAGGGAAATGCACATTAAAACAACCTTGCGCTTCCACCTCACACCAGTCAGAATGGCTAAGATCAAAAACTCAGGTGACAGCAGATGCTGGCAAGAATGTAGAGAAAGAGGAACACTCCTCCATTGTTGGTGGGACTGCAAGATGGTGCAACCACTTTGGAAATCAGTGTGGCGGTTCCTCAGAAAATTGAACACAGCATTACCTGAAGACCCAGCTATACTACTCCTGGGCATGTACCCAGAAGATGCTCCAACATATAACAAGGACACATGCTCCATTATGTTCATAGCAGCCTTATTTATAATAGCCAGAAGCTGGAAAGAACCCAGATGTCCTTCAACAGAGGAATGGATACAGAAAATGTGGTACATTTACACAATGGAGTATTACTCAGCTATTAAAAACAATGAATTCATGAAATTCTTAGGCAAATGGATGGAACTAGAAAATATCATCCTGAGTAAGGTAACCCAATCACAAAAGAACATACATGGTAAGCATTCATTGATAAGTGGATATTAGCCCAAAATCTCACAATACCCAAGACATAACTCACAGATCACATGAACACCAAGAAAAAGAAAGACCAAAGTGTAGGTGCTTTGGTCCTTCTTAGAAGGAGTAACAAATATTTACAGAAGCAAATATGAGACAATGTGTGGGGCAGAAGCTGGAGTAGAGACCATCCAGAGACTGCCCCACTGGAGATCCCTCCCAGATACAATCACCATATGCAAACACTGTTATGGATGTCAGGAAGGGCATGCTGACAGGAACCTGATATACCTGTCTCCTGAGAAGCACTGCCAGAACCTGACATACACAGAGATGGAAGCTCACAGCTAACTATCAAACTGATCACATGGTTCCCAGTGGAGGAGTTAGAGAGAAGACTCAAGGAGTTGAAAGGGATTGTGGCCCCATGGGGAGTGCGACAATACCAACTAACCAGAGCTTCCAGGGTCTAAACAGCTAGCCTAGAAATACACATGGACGGACCCGTGTCTCTAGTTGTATTTGTAGAGGAGGATGGACTTGTTGGGCATCAGTGGGAGAGAAGGGCCTTGGTCCCTTGAAGGCTGGATGTCCCAGTGAGTGGAAAATTGAGGGAGGAGAGGTGGGAGTGGGTGGGTGAATGGGTGGGGGCAAATAGGAGGGAGGATGGGTTAAGGGGCTTCTGGGGGTGGGGAATGGGGAAAGAGGATAACATCTGAAATGTAGATAAATAAAGTACCCAATAAGGGAGAAAAAAGAAAAACAAATAAACAAATAATGGAATTGGTTATGGCAGTTGAACATTTGAGACTCTTTAGCAGCAATTTAACATTATCCATATTACAGGGATTCCTTATAATTGTCAAGGTCAAGAGACTGTGGAATGTGCCCATGGAACTTTAAAACAATATCTTCATAAAATAAAAAAGGGGGCGGTATACCCCTGTACACCACAAATTTATTTAAATAGTATTCTTTTTATTTTTTATGCTAAGGTTTGTTTGTTTGTTTTAAATTTGGATGCCAAGGAACTTTCTGCTGAGTGTCTATGGTGCTCTACAATTAGGCATATTTATGCATAGGTGAAAGAGAAGGATCCACTTACTGGAAATAAGGCATGATATCGATCATGTATTAAATATGGAGAAGAGTGCATATTTGTATTTTTTTTTCATATGCTGAAGGAGCATGGTGGCCACCAGATCGACGGGTGAGACATGCTAATGCCAGGACAAAAAATGATGCTGACCTGTGGGCTTGCTGAGTTTCCTGCCAATGGTGCCTGGGAAGCTGTATTGGACATAAGTTCCTGACCCACCATTGTTTACCTATACCCCTGATGGGACAAGCTGCCTTGCCTCAAGTTCTTAGACCTTGTGGAACAGAGAATCAAAAAGAAAAGTTATAATGCCTCTTGTGTTGTTATTAAATGTGACCAGTTATTCAGACTCAATCATGGACTGGTCTAGAAACTAATTCAATATTGGAAATAACAGTCTTCATTTGGAAGTCTGGTTCTGGACATTTTCAGAGACATATATGGAAGTTAGCTGCAGTTCTTTGTGATGTTATGTTAGTAAGAGATAAAGTTGGGGCAGGATCTGGATTTCAAACAAGTGTTAGTATATGTTTTAAGGCTCCTTTAATTGTCAAGTTAAAATGACTTTTGTTTCTTCTACAGTATTTAATGTAAGTTGCATTGATTGTACACCTTCTAATTGTGTTTGTGTTTTGAAATCCAGCATGTCAGTTATGGAGGTCTATCAACCAGCTTTTGTTTTAGTGCTCTGAGTATCACAGAACCTTGGTATTCTAAAAATAGCTTGCAAGTACTGGAAGCAATGAATCAGGCTTTAAGCAGAAGCAAGAGAGTAATGGGCTTGATTATTGCTGGTATAACAGCTTTAATTACATTAATTGCTAGCACCACTGCTTCTGCAATTGCTGTGACACAAGAAGTTAAGACAGATACTTTTGTTAATCATTTAGCAAAAAATGTTACTAATGTGTTGAATATACAAGAGGATTTAGATAGGCATTTGGAAGAACAGATTGATGTTCTTTATCCTATTCAAATTACTGGAAGGACGTTCAGAATTTAAGAGTAAGGAGACATCTTGATTGTCATGCCAAATACCATTGGATTCATGTTAGTTCTACAATTTACAGTGGTAGTCATTATAATTAGGAAGAAGTTTAGTGACATTAATGATACATAGGGAGCTTATGAATTTCAAGAATGCTGCTCTGCTGAGCATTGTGCAGTAGATACTGTAGATAAAATTACCCACGGCCTGAGTTCAGTATTTCTATTTTGGTCAAGCTTCCAAAATGATATATATAGCTTGATCATGCTAGCCCTTTTTGTCCTGGGAATTTTCTTATTCCTGACCATTGTGTTAAAGCTTTTCTCCAACAACATCAACATGTTGGCAGCCAAGTACATGGCTCAAACCTGAAAATGGACCCCCAGATAGAGTTATTAAATTAACAGGCTGGCAAGCCAAGGATGGGTAAGATTCTGTACAGAGCCTTACCAGCCTAAGATGTCCACCTAAGACAGAGGACATTGCTTTTGATGACGCATATTCCATGATCGGTAAGGAAGGCATTCTTGTCTCAGTCTTGTTAATGAAATAAAAATGGAGGAGAGGCGGAGAGCCTTTGTAGCTGCTTGACAAGAATCTGACATGGGCCAAGAACAAGGAAATAAGTTGCTTGGCAGGAATATGACATTGGCCAAGGGCAAGGAAGTAGGCTTCAGTCAGGAATCTGACATTAGGCTAGAACAAAGAAGTAATCTCAGGCAGGAACCTAAATATTAGGCTAGAACAAAGAAGTAATTTCAGACAGGAATCTAAATTTTAGGCTAGAACAAGGAAATAGGCTTTAGACATGAAAGTGACCTTAGGGCTAGGACAGGGAAGTAGGCTCAGATACTTTGGTGATCCTGATAAGTCCTTAGAAATAGTGATCATCGAAGTGTTCACGTAATTGTGTTTAATCCCTTGCTTTTTCTTTGACTATTTGTGTTCATTGTATTGCTTGTTCCTTGACTATTTGCATCTATTGTATTGCTAGACTCTCAACTTAGAACTGACCTTAATACATGCATGTAATCAAAATGGTATAAAAGTATAGAGGAGGAGCAGGGATGGGATAGGGGGTTCTAGGGAGGGGAAATGTGGAAAGGGGATTACATTTGTATTGTAAATAAATAAAATATCCAATAAAAAATTAAATAAATAATAAAAAAGACAATTATTGTCTATATACTCATTGGACATACTCTATAATTATAAATTTATAACCAATTAAGTTTCACCTATATGTTTTCCCATTTTTTTTCTGTCAGTTATTTTGAAGCAAATGTACTATTAGGCTACTATGTCTGGATTCCTTGAACCCAAACAGCATTGTACACTGCTATAGTCAGTTTGTTATGATGATGATATTAAGTAACTGATAGGAGGGTGACATATACAGCGTAGCTATGCCAGACAAAGGGTTAATCCAAGTCCCAGGCAGGGCCAAGTATGGCAAAGTGTGATTTTGTCACACCACTAAGAAGAATGTTCAATTTAAAATGTTTTACTTATTTGTAGAATTTTCTACTTAATATTCTCAGACCTTGTTGACAGGAGGTCACTAAAATAACAGAACATGAAACAATACACAAGAAAGGAGTAGTATATACGATTTTGGATGGATTTACATTTACTGGATTTTATAATCTTTTTTCACTGAGATTCATCAATAACATAATAATGTGGCCATTAAACATAGTATTCACTAGAGTCAGTGCTGATCATCACAGTAAAAAGAAATGTTTGCCAAGACATTTGTATTAACACATGATCCAGCATTCTGGAGACTCTCATGTTCAGGCTCTTGCCAAGGAAGTAAGGCCAAAGATAGAAGAATCTCAACCTTGTCTGCCCTTTCCTGGATGTTTGCCAGAGGCTTCTGAGAGTTCACTGGCTTTCTTCCCTCTAAAAGGCTAGGTGGTTCTTCTAAAGAGTGGTCTGTAATTTCAACATGCCTAAACTTATCTCCTTCAGCTCACTTTTTCCTCAGTTTCTGCTAAAATGTTTTGAAGCAGATAAAAAATTAAACATGATTCATGTGAACAACAATATTGCACCCCTGCTTTATTGTCAGTCCTCTATGACCTCCCCAAATCATCATTCTGGATGACAACTCTACTTTGTATACAAGTGACTAATTGTCTATTTTTTCAGGACAGAATTCAAGAAAACAGAAGCTTCCCAGACTCATAAACAGTGAATAGTTGGGATATAGTGAGTGCTTTAGGCTAAAGGACCAGGGGATGCCAATCATCTGAGCCAGAAGAATGCTTGACATGGTACCTTTGTATATTGTTCATGTCTATGATATCAAAGCCATAAATACCCACAAATCCTCACAGGCCAACAAAGTCCCCAATGGTATCAATATGCCTTCATGGTCTACTATAAATACTCCTCTGTACTCATTCTTGGAAATTAGGAAGAAAATTCCTGATAAGAGTTTTTTCTGTTATTGCAAGCACACAAATACAAATTGTGTTCAAATTACTGTTCCTGCCACATCCAGAGACAGTCAACACTCAGTGTACACTTTAGTAACAAAAATCAGTTCCACTAATGTTTTAGGAAATATTTTTTAAAAGAGTGGTATTTTATCCCATGCTATGCTGGGCACTGGTGTGCCACATGGCAGCCCCATGCAAAGACTGCCCATCTTGTGGTTAGCTGTCACAATTCCCAGTAACCTGGCGAAATCATAACTCTAGCGGCTAGGAATTTACAAGTCAGACTTTTATCAGTAAATTCTCATCCCTCAAAAGGTCCACCCAATTTACTCAGAGCCAACTGATATTGATATAAATTGCCCACCTAGATAACACAAATTGTCCTGTAATTATCCATTCCTTATAAGATATACATAGCTACTTGTGGCTGTTTAAAGCCACGTGGAATCTGGATCGTCCTGTACTTCCTCCATCTTCCTTCTTTTTCTTCTCTGTCCTCTCTTTCTTCTCCCCAAACTGTTCAGCTCCACCTTCCCTTCCACTGCCCAATCACTGACTTTAGCCTTTATTTTAACAAGTTAAGGTGAGGAGAAGGTTCACAAAAAGTCACCTGTGTGCATGATTCACCCCTCGTCCGCAGCCCCTCCTGGGAGAGCAGAATTAGCATCAAAATACAAGCAACACTAGGGCTATCCACAACGCACTAATAGTTTGCTGGTATGTATTTGTGAGATATATAAAAATACTAGTTGAGTGTGATAATGAAGTTTCTGCCACCTGTGTGCCTTTTACATTTATACAGTGAATAAGAATGTTTTGTATGCTAGTTAGTTTTTGTCAACTAAACACAAGCCAGGATCATCTGGGACGAGGAACCGCAACTGAGATTCAGGTTGCCTAAGCAGAGCTCCTCCTCCAGGTTCCGGCCTTGAGCTTCCGGTCTGACTCCCTTAGTGATGGAGTGTGACCTGAATGAAGTAAGGCCTTCTTCCCCAAGTTGCTTTCGGTCATGGTGATCATCATAGCAACAGGCATTTGAATTAATGCATGATCCAACATTCTGGAGACTCTTTATCTATAGGCCCTTGCCAAAGATATAAGATGACAGACACAAAACCCAAATGTCTTTCTCTATCTATGGCACTTAAAATAGTGTAAAACTCAGTACTGACTTGCAGTCACAGCTCCACCCTCACCCCATGCCGCCTCTTTGTTCCCAGAAATACCAACTCTGAGACTTAATATTTCAAGAACAAATGCCTAGGCCATAAGGTTTGGCTTGTTCCCTGACTAGCTCATAAATTAATTACCCATTTATTCTATTCTAAGTCCCAGCATGTGGTTGGTTCCTTCTTCTCAGTTTCATGCTACTATCTCCTTCAGCATTCAGGGCAAGCCTCGCAAACCTGACAATTCCTAGAATCCTATCTCATTGGCCACAGGTCCGTTATTAACTCAGGCTGCTTCCATACAGTATGTCAAGTTTCTCTCTAAACTGACCACTTTTTCTGTGCAGTTGGCCACATTGAATTGTTTTGGATGTTGCATAGAACTTACAAATCACTCAGAATAACCATCTCATCATCCTGTAGAGTCAAGTGAAGTCCCTCATCTACTCTGCCACAGGGCTTGGGCCACTCAGGGAGGTGGCACTCCAGAAGTTTTGACTGAGCTTACCCCATGCTGGTGCCAGGCGGGTGTTGGGCTATGGGAAGCTCCTGGGGTGGGGAAATGCAGTCTGACGTCCTGGGGACCAGCCGGAGCTGACTGGGGGTCCCAAGGCCTGCATGGGAGGCCTAGGCCATCTGATTCTTAGGCTCTTGGACACCCAGATGCCACTGAGACCTGAGAACAGAGCGGGAGCCCACCAGCCAGATCTGGCCTGGGGCTGAAGGGGAAAGGGTGGAGCTCCCGCTGGGTCCATCAGGGGAGAGAGAGTCCTTGGCTTTTCTGGCTTGGCTTGGTAGTCATGGCTTGGTGCACAGAGAGGCCTAGTACGGGAGACTAGATGGCAGCACTGTGGGCAAAGGCCTTCTCTATGGCTCCCAGAGGCAGATCCCAATAAAAAGAGGCAGTCCATGGTTTTAAGGCTTTTATTGTCATGGCAGAAAGTGGATGAGTTAAAAACCGTACCCCAGTTTCTCAGGGTGGGCCTAAGGTTAAATACCTTTTGCAGGGAGGAATGGCTGGGAAGGAAAGCTTAATTGGCTAAGCTCTTCAAAACCTTTAGTTACCTCATTAAAATGGAGATCTGTCTTGAGGCTATGTGACCACAGGTCAAGTCCTCTACTTGTGGAGGGGAGTGGAGCTTTGCCCTTACATGAATGATGGCCACAAATCTATGGAGGGCTGTGGCCTCATGTCAGAAGCCTAGTGTCCTGGAACCAGGCAAAACACCTACCATCCCTCAGGTTCACCAGAGTTTCCAACCTTAGCTCAACCAGGAACCAGGCTACCTTTCACGGTCCTACAATTACTCACTGTCCATATTTCTCTTCCGTGGGTACTGTGGACCCAATCCTGTCCTGCCCCTTCCTTTCACCAGTTTCAGATGCTGAAACAACTCTAACATGCCTCCTGATTGCTCCTAACTAGATCTTCCTGGAAAAGTTCTACTGGCAAGGAAAGCCAAAGTATTGTATTTGTGCTGATTTTAATTCCTATTTTGAGGGGATACAATTTGTTCTTTCACTATAAATGATAGAAATTGTATAGTCATTTTGTAAAAAAAAAAAAAACCAAATTATTGAAAAGTACAGCGACATCATAAAGAAAACTCTAGGGCAGCTCCAAAGGACTCAGCTTCAAGATTAGTGAACATTTAGGGACACACATCTAGATGCATTCTTCTACTGGATTTTTTTTCTGCCCCAGAATTAAATTCTCAGGCAAAAGGAATGCAACTGACCTGACTGGGTTGTATGTGTGGGCTGTGGAGAGGTAAGCATCCCCACCAGAACCACAAGGGGGTAAGAGAAAGACATTGAAAACCATCGTTGGAAACTCCTAAAATTAATTCTTCTATTCTACTTTGAAATTTCCTGTGTGTGACATTGTTATGGTTTGTACACGCTTGGCCCAGGGAGTGACATTATTATGAGATGGGGTTTTGTTGGAGTAAGTGTGTCACTCATTCTGGCTGCCTGGGAGCCAGTCTTCTCCTAGCTGCCTTCAGATGATGTAGAACTCTGAGTTCCTCCTGCACCATGCCTACCTGGACACTGCCATGCTCCTGCCTTGATGATAATAGATTGAACCTCTGAATCTATAAGCCAGCCCCAATTAAATGTTCTTATAAGATTTGCCTTGGTCATAGTTTCTGTTCACACCAGTAAAACCCTAACTAAGACAGACATAAAGACTTATCAGACATGCCTCCCCCGCTTTTTTTTTTTCCTTTTTAGTTTTAATGGCCTAGTTTTCTGATGCAGCAATCATAGGTGATTGGTCTTGATTTTTGTTCTGGACTATGCTGCTCAGATTATCCTACCATTTCTGAAAGAGGAAATCTGATGCCACCATGGTCTGAGTTATTGATAATTTTTTAGCTAAGAAGAACCATCCATGAGCTTCTGGATGAGCAGGCTAAGAAGAAACAAACTCAGAAGCGGGTGGTATAGCTTACCTGCATCTCAGAGTCAGACACATTAGGACTCAGACATAGTGATTCCTATCCAGCATTATTTCCTCTTGCAGGCAACTGTTTTCAATCCAACATTTGAGAGTCAAACACCAAAGCAAAACAGAGTTCTTGCCAGGCTGGCACATTCAGAAGAGTGTGGAAGTGTGTGCTTGTTGTGGAGGGATTATAGCTGGGAGATTAAAGGTTACAAAATAGAACCCTAGCAGTGGTGTTTTATTTACAATTGTATATTTATTAAGATGGATGGTAGTTCTGAGATGGAAGATTTAAAGGACTTTATACTTTCCATTTTTCCAAAAGTGTAACAAGCAGGACGGAGACAAGCAGGAGGAAGATGAATGCAGAGAGGCAGAGCATCAAAGACGAAGCACAAATAGCCACTTTGAAGGGTAAGACAGACCACTCTTCACTGTGGCTCTGTCAGAGTATGACATCTTCTCTAGGTCTGTCACAGCATCCTCTCTTTGTCTCTCTCTCTCTCTCTCTCTCTCTCTCTCTCTCTCTCTCTCTCTTTCTCTCTCTCTGTGTCTCTGTCTCTCTCTGACTCTGATCTGTCTCTCTCTGACTCTCTGTGTGTGTCTCTGTCTCTTTCTCTTTGTCTCTCTCTCTCCCTCCCTCCATCCTTCCCTCCCTTTCCCTCTTCCTCCCTTTCTCTCCCTCCCTCTCTCTGGGAATACAGGTTGTTGTTGACTCCTTTTCTTCAATAGACCATCCTACAACATCAAACACGTCTTCTGATTGTTTTCAGATAGGACTGAATAGCTCTATCTAGAAGTCCCATTCTGTTTTATTCAACATAATATTTTTTATTGATTATTTTGGAATTTCACATAGCACACCCCATCACACTCCTTTCCCAGACTTCCCGGGTCTGTCTTCCACTGTTGTAATCCATCCCCCACCCCCCAAAAAAAGACAACCAGAAGAAAGTAAGAAAACAAACAAACAACCCACATGTCCAATGTGTATTATCCATATACACACTGGAGTAGGGTCAAGAAGATTTGTACCAGCACTGGCTAACTTGAGTCAAGTTCCATTCTTACTTCATTTGGATCTTTTCCCTGAAGGCTGTGACACTGGCAGGAACCTCCACAGTCCTGACACTGCAGTCAGTGACTTCACTGTAGCTTCCACACACCCCTACCCCCATTTATACCCTCAGTCAAGTAATCTTCCCTCTTCCTGAGACCCTCCTTCCCTTCCTCAGGCAGTCACTTTACTTCTGATATTCTCCAGACTGTCCCCTTGTGCTGCCTAGACACAAGCAAGAGTCATTTTGGAGCAAGGGACCTCAACTGAGAAAAATACCCCCATGAGCTTGGCCTTTGGGTAAGACTGTGGTACATTTTCCTGATTGATGATGTTGTGGAGGTTCCTGCTCACTATGGGCAGTGCTACCCTGGGCTACTGGTCTTGGATGTTACAAGAAAACAGGCTGAGAATGCTGTGGGAAGCAAACCTGTAAGCAGAATTCTTTCATGGTCTCTGGATAAGTTCCTGTCTCCTGCCTTACTGAGTTTTTACAGTGACTTCCCTGGATGATGGACTGTTACCCGGAGGCATAAGCTGAAATAAACACTTGCCTCTACAAGTTGCTTATGGTCATGTTGTTTTATCACAGCAATAGAAACCCTAACTTAAGTACTGTTTATTGTAATGCTTTTCTCTCCATTGTCTTGGGAGCCTTTATTTCCTCTTAGTAAAAGGCCTTAGTGTGAATGTTAGAAGAAGTAAACACACAAAAATGCATCTAGATTTGTCTGGTTTAGACTGAAACATGGATGATATTTAGTAAATATTATTAATACGTTGAACTTGAGTTATGCTGTATCTAGGACTTCCTGCCTAATGCAATAAATCTCAATAAAGTGAGCACCCTAAATGATTTCATGAACCAGGTCCTGTTGTGTTTTATAAAAAGAAAAAGGAGGGATATGTTTGGTGGAGGTACGATATGGTATGGGGGAAGGAGGTGCCTCTGTGGGCCCACGCTGAGCATCCCTTCCACCGGAGGTACCAGCCACACAGACAGTATATTATAGAATAGAAGTTATTTAGGGCATTGGGAGGAGAGTTGAGGGGTAGTAGAGATAGAGAAAGTAGAGACTGGCCATGAGCGCATGGAGAAAGAGTGAGGAGGAGAATGAGGAGAAAGGGGACAGAGGGGGCAGAAGGAAAGAGAACAAGAGAAGAGGAGCAAGAGAGTGAGGAGGAGGCAAGCAGCTCCTTTTATAGTGAGTCAGCATACCTGGCTGTTGCCAGGTAACTGTGGGGCGGAGCCTAGAAAGAATGCCAACAGGTCCCTTGCAATGTAGAGACAGACACTCCTGCTTGTTCCTACCACCTGTAAACACATTTCCTACCAAGGAGCCTTGTGAATAACTGTAGCTACCGTGTTTATGGTGATTTTCTATATTCTTAGTATGAAAACTTATAGTTTATTGAATAATTACTTCCTGAAACAATTCTAAAGCATGTGTGGCTATCTGTAACTTTTGCATTTTCTTGTTTTTGAGGGGAGAGATGCTAGAGACTTAATCTAAGACCTCACACTTACTAGAAAAGCATTCTACTACTATCTAAATCCAAAACTCATGTAAAACTACTAGATTATAAAGTACTGATATAAAACACCTTTTTGACATGTCTACTGTCTTTGTTAGGGTTTCTCTTACCATGGAGGCACACTATGACCATAGCAACTCTTACAAAGAAAAACATTTAATTGGGATTGGCTTGTAGTTTCAGATGTTTATACCATTATCATCATGGTGGGAAGCATGGTGCAGGCAGACATGGTATTAGAGAAGGAGCTGAGAGTTCTGCATCCAGATCAGCAGGCAGATCAGCAGGAAGAGCTTTGTCACACTGGGCCTGGCTTGTGCATATGAACCTGAAAGCCCACACCGAAAGGCATACTTCCTCCAACAAAGCCACACTTCCTGCAACAAGGCCACACCTCCTAATAGTGCCACTTCTTGTGGATCAAGCAATCAAGCACTGGGTATATAGGGCCATTCCTATTCAAACTATAACATCTTCCCAGTTGAGAGCTATAATAACTCCTAGGGTCCATAGATTCATTCCAAGTAAGTGACTCTATTCACTGACAAACAGAATCTTTTATATTCTACCAGAGAGCAGAGGCTGGTTACATTAAATTGTCATCTCTTGGGCCCTGCTATTTGTTTGGGATACCCATACTACTGTGAGCAACCAGGCACTGTGCTTGAACTGTCAAGTGGGCAGTCACTTTCATTTTATATACACCCAGTGGTTTGCTCAAAAATGTTTGATACTTCTCAGAGGAACAGGCTTCTTTAGAGTATTTGCTCATTTTCACAGTGTAAATAGTCTTACTTTGATTCATATCAGCCTGATGTTGTCAAATTCCTGAAATTTTACCAATAACTTTAGTGCATGGTTCAGCTGCTGAATGCAGCTTACCACTGTGTGTATGAGGCAGAAGAGGGAGGATGTGGGGCTTTACTTTCAAGGAAAACAATGCATTATTAGGGTATCAGAGTTAACTATTCATGACTAGAGAAAACTCTGACACAGAGCAGTGACTTTCAGAGTGGCTTAGATCACATTATTCCCTTGAAATTCGTGTACCCACAGCCTTGATAGAAGGCAGGCCTGACACTGTTATCTCCTAATGGGAAGGCTGTTGCAGGCAGGCACCTGTATTGTGTCCTAATCCTTCGCTTTGTGAATATATTACTATATTAGTCGGGGCTTCCATTGCTCTGATGAAACAACATGCCAAAAAGCAAATTGCAGAGAGGGTTTGGTTTGGATTGGTTTTGGCTTATGCTTTCACACCACAGTCCATCATCTAAAGAAGTCAGGGCAGGAACTCAAGGCAGGAGCTGATGTAGAGGCCATGGAGGAAGACTGTTTACCTGCTTGCTCCTCATGACTTTCTCAGCCTTCTTCCTTACACATCTAAGGGCCTTCAGTCCAGAGGCAGCACTGCCCACCAAGAACTGTAACCTCCCTCATCAATCATGTCCCACAATCTTGCACACAGGCTGGTACAATGGAGGAGGCAATTTCTCAGTTGTGGTTCTCACCTCTTTGATAACACTAGCCTGTGTCAAGGTGACAAAAAACCAACAAGACACTTACCCTCCATGACAAAGGAGAAGTTAAGTTACAAATGGATCTATGATTGCTGATCTGCTGAGTTTAACAAAGAAGGACATACGTTAGTGGAAAAAGCTTTGCTAGAATTCAGGTTTGATCCATTGAGAAGATGCATTGAGAAGGGCAAAGGTATTACCATGGACCATTCAGGGGATCCAAATATAATTAAAAGTATAAGAAAAAGACAGCAGAGACAACCTGGGATACAATAGTGTGAGAATGATTTGATCAAATGTTCCTGGGTGTGAAAATATAAGAAAGGTTCATTAACAAAGCAATGTGTACAAGCTCTGAAAGTTGGCAGACAGAAGTGTCTCCCAGAACCCCACAAAGAAACATAATCTATTGGCATATGGATATTAAGAGTCCCATATAGTATTTCTAGGCAACAGAACTGTAACATAGTAGATGAATATTGTTTCAACTCTATGTTTACAATAATTTGTTATAACAACAAGCAAGACTTAAAACAAATTAGACTACAAATGCGTACTAGTCAGCATTGACCATGCCACAGGCCCATTGCACTGGTTAAGCACTTCCTTCAGCTCAGCCCCTTAGTCAGTGTCTCTAAGCTTTGGCTCTGCAACATTAGATATGATTCTCCGTTTGACCCTCTGGTCTTATTATGATATTTGGAACTGAATCCGACTTTCCCGTATAGACTGCTCTTTTTCTACCTTCATGCAGCAGAGCTGATTCACCAGCTACCCAGTCCAGCTACCCAACATTGTGTCTCTCCTAAGGACAGAGGACTTATCTACTCATTGCTCCAATATAGTTCCTTTCCTACCAGTTTCCACAGAACTCACTGTGTACTGTGTTCAATGCACTTAAATCCTAGATTTTATAATGATCCTTATTGTCTCCCAGGAGGAAAATTAAACCTTCTGAATGAAGGAACTCTTGTTACCTGTTTCTGTAGAATAGACAAAAACACATTAGAATGGCATTCACAGCTTCCCAGATGTTTGCCCCAGCCTACTTTTCTAAGAACATTTCTCAGAATTCTATCACTACAGTTTACATTCCAACCACAACAACATCTAACGCTACGTTGTAATTTCTATACATTCATCCATTTACCCACACAATATGTAGCATAGTTCCTGTTGTCTAAAAACTCATGATGCACAAAGGTGGCGAAAAGGGTGTATCTGTTAAAGTAGAAAAGACCACGGCTGTGCTACTGAAAGACTCACATTTTAATGGAGGATATGTGAAACAATGGAATACAGCAATGGGAGAAAAGGACAGGCTTCAGGTGAAGGACTGGTCTGGCTTGCATTCTTGTGATTCCATCTCTATCTCAGATACAGCCATAATTCAGAGAAAACAGAGTACAGGAGTGGAAGCCTGGATTTCAGCCTCATTTTTTAGCAGTTAATTTCTTGGTCAACTTGGCAGAGCTCTTGGCAGAACACTGAGGCTTCATTTATTAACAAAGAAGAAAATTATGGGTAATTTGCATCGATCTGCATCATGATAAAATAAACGCTATGTAATCTGAAATGTACCAGATACATAAGAATTCAAGTTTGCTATAGAGGCCTTGGACCAATCTACTTTGGTATAAGGATTACTTTGAGTTTATATTGGTCAGACTTTCTATCATGGAGCAGCAGACACAGCAAGTGCTCTGCCTTCCTCCACCCCCTGGAAGCAGGACATAAGTGAAGGGCTTCTGCTCAGGACATAAGAAAAGGGCCCTTATTTCTACACAATAGAGTCATTGCTGAGATAGCTCTGTAACAAACAAACAATCTTGCTAGAATTACCCTTTTCTTCTATTAGTTTCTCCCAAATATTTATTCCCCCCAACTTCTGTCTAGATCCTTTGTTCTTTATCTTATCACCTTCCTAAAACTTGTTAAATAATATATGCCTGGGGAACCCAATGACTTCATTGGTGCTTCACTCTACAGCAAGGCCTCTGTGCACATAAACATTAAAGTACTAGCATCATATACAGTATGCATGGGTATTCTCCTGCTAATAGTCTTTGATCAGTTTAATTTAGAAGCTCATAAGCAAGTGAATTAATGAATTAAAAAGAGAAAGATACAGTGTAAAAATTATTCCTCTTTCACATTTGATTAAATAAAACCCGTTGTTTATGATTCAGGCCATAAATCCTTTCTGGTTTTCTTCTTTAAGTTTCTACAGTGCAGTTTTTAACTCCTCTTCCCAAAGGTACTTTCTTCCACTCGAAAACAATATCTGATGACATAAACCTTCATAAAAACAAACAAAACCCCAATGAACAGTCTCTTTAGATACTGTAAAATGAACAATCATGAGCTCCTTCTAGAGCAAAACTATTACAAGAAACTCAGAAGAACCCATGTGAAACTTGGCCTTTTCTTTTTAACATATAAAACTGTCTAATTGAATTAAAAGGATTTTAAAGACAGATTACTAGCTTATGATAGAAATGATCAAATCCAAATGAAACAAGTGTAAACAGAAAATGACAAATTTGTTAAAACAAAAAGCAAACATTAGCAACTGACACTAGGCTGTTTCGGGAGGCAAGAGCTTCCTTGCTTGCTTGCTTTCCTTTCTCTCTGCTGCTCAGAATGATGGTTTCATGTCTAAAGAACTTCCTGGATGTCCTTCCTGACATCTTCTGATTTATAGGAGTTCTATTTATCATTTCCAACTTCACAATGCTGTGATGGAAACTATACTCGGACTTTCAGTTTTAATCTCCTGGAGTAGCAGTATGCATTTCTGTATACTTACTTTGCTGGCAGTGGCAGTTAGGTATCACTTCACAGTGGCCCCTCAGCCCCATGGTCAGGCAGAACCTGACACTCTATCTACAGAGAACTGCACTTCTAAGTTATGGTGCGTGTAGTGTGTATTAAGTGATTTTTCAGCTCACAGTAAAAGCCCCCAAATGACCATCACACTCCTTGTTAGGAAGGCAGTCTTATCTTGAATTCTGTGGGGACCCAGTAGGAACCTCAACAGTGACTCTTCCACTGTTCACCAGGCCTAGCTTTGTCAGGAAGGCCGCTAGCAAGAGTTCTCTGTGTGCAAGGGAGTATTAGTCAATATAATGGGTTAAGAGATTTCAAGTAGAAGGCATTGCCCTGAGGGAAACCAGAGTGGAGGTGGGGCATGGAGGTAGGAGGAGCATGATTAGTTTAAAAACAGCAGAGGATTGGTGACTCAAGGACAGAACTGTCACTCAATTGCCTTAGCTCTGTGAGACTCAGGATTGCATTTGGAGTTGTTTCTCAACTGCAGGTCTATTCTGTTGGAGAATTAGAGAACTGCCTATTAAGGGCAGTTAGAGGGTATCCTGAGCACTTCAGGACTTGTAGCTCCATCCCTGAATCTTTCCTCTGGATGCTAGGAACCCTGTCTCTTCAGTCACAGAAAAGGCAATGACCATTTCCTAGAAGGAAGAAATTATAAGCAAAAAATGTAAAAGTAAAAGAAAAGAGGCATCCATGGAGACTCATTCCATCTGTAGCCAGAGAACTATTTCTTGTACTTCCAAGGATGAGTTGGGCAAAGTTTTAGTGCTCATTGATAAAATGACTTTAAGACAATTTGTGTCTGCTAACCAGATAGACTGAAACAGGAGAGATGGTTGTGCTATTCTTGACAGTCTTTTTGACTTTCTTTTTTTAATCTTTAGGCTGATGTGGCCTGAAAAACATCAGTTAGATTTTTAATGAATGAATGATTTGAATGGAAGAAAAAGTTAACAATAGGACTTTTTTCCTCAATGGAATCCTGACATTCACACATTATTACATTGAGCTTAGAGTTTTTAAGCATCAATTGCATTACTCTACAATATATTATTATAAAATAGGAATGAACTTTCAGTACAAATTGAACCCACACAAATAATCTAAAATTAGAAACTAACATTTGTATGTATGACCAAGTGTTCAACTTTAATTCCATGATAGGTGGCCTAAACATAAGAGAAACCATTTTGAAAATAAAGTCCATGAGATATATTTACATCAAGAAAGGTTCGTTTGTGACTTTGTAAGAGGATTTATGTCATTAATGGAGGTTTCATTAATTCGATCTAGGATAAATTAAGTGACTACAGGTGATTCTATCCAAAATATATTTTGAAACGGTAATGAGGAAGAAGAAAAGACAAGAAAAGGGAAAAAAATGAAGGACTGTAGTAGCTACTTTTCTTGCTGCTTTGACAAATACAATTGAGAACAGAAAAGTTTAATTTGGCTCATGCTGTAGGGAGTATAGTCTATCATAGCAGGGAAGGCATGGTGGCAGGACTGGGAGGCAGCTTGTCACATGAGGTCTACAGTGAGAATTAACGAGAGATGAATGCTTGGTGGGGACAGCATAACAGATTGTGGATGGTGCCTGGGACCCTGAGAAGCAGGAGACACATCCCTCCAGGGGACCCCCATCATCAGGAATTAAAAACTACCCACAGCAGGCCTGGATGGTGACATCTTAGAAGCCCTTGGACAGCTCGTTGGTAAAAAAGTTGTTCCCATTTCTCCTGGACAATGGCTGTGTAGATTTCATTTGTGCATTACTGCTTTTCAGTTGGCCTTGGTGTGCATAATTATTCTATTATATTTGATTTTCCTATGTCTTTCTGCTTCTGCTCTGGTGAATTCTATGAAACTAGATGTTCCTTGATATAATGATTCTTAAACAATAAAGAAATTGAGGCATAGTGGGACAGCACAGCACAGTCCTAATGGTCCATGTGCATGCTATGCACTCTCAGTTTTGGAATAATGGAGTAGCTGCACAATGGTGGTTTCAGATTAATGTCTGACTTGCAAAGACAGTTTAAAAAAAACTCTATTAGAAAATAAAATAGAGCCATGTACTGCTAGAGTCATAAAGGGTCCATTATGGAAGTGAAGGAATTTATTGGAACTATGAAAATTATTAGTATAGAGACATGATCATGGGATGAGGGAAAAATCAAATAAGGGAACACAAACACAGGGTAATTTAACTCACAAGGGGGAAATCTATTGAGTCATTGTGTGCAATGTACAGAAACAGAAGCTAGTAGAACTGCTGAGTTAGGGGTTAACCTGATTCTTTCTAACCACTGCCTGGCACCTTTGCCAATGCCATATATTGTTAGAGCTTCACAGGAAACCACATGTAGCTAACTTTGGAGCTTTGAGCTCTGAAGTATATTAAGTCAAAAGTTAAAGTTTAAATAATGATAAATTTGCAATCTTTATTGTGGTCATGAGCCTGAGAATAAGAGAAGCTTGAAACTTTGGGGAACAATTGTAATTCTTAATTCTTTGTGACATGTGGTCATTATTTTAAATTTGATCCAGTAGTAATTACACATTGTATCTCTTTCTAGTTTCTTTTTTAGAGTAATAATAAAAGACTGGTGTGAGTCAAAGGTGAGAAGTGTGTCTGTGTGTGTGTGTGTGTGTGTGTGTGAGAGAGAGAGAGAGAGAGAGAGAGAGGGAGAGAGAGAGAGAGAGAGAGAGAGAGAGAGAGAGAGAGAGAGAGAGAAGGAGAGCACACGGAGAGTAAATGAGTGTGCACACCGGCGAACAAGAAAGAAAGCACAACCTACAGCCCCAGGAGGGAGTAACTAAGCAAGCACAAGTGAGTGTGCACAGCCTCAAGCTGTGGAGGGAGGGAGAGAGAGAGAGAGAGAGAGAGAGAGAGAGAGAGAGAGAGAAAATTTTTAAGCTTTGAGACTAGCCCATCAGCGGGAACCCAAAAAACGTTGCCTGTGTGTTTCTTACATACCTTCCCAATATCTCTGCTTCCAACTGAGAACTGCAATCTTGTGTCCTGTGTTCAGGTCTTGTCCTCCTTTCCAATGAGCCCAGGCTTCCAGCCTACGGCAGGTGCTGCCACACTCAGGACAGGTCTTCTCTGCTTAATCACCTCCTGAGACTTGCCCTCCCACAATGATTCTAAAGCTGTCAGTTAATATTTACCATCACAATTATACTCCTTGTTAATTTGACATTCAGATACATGATTATCTTAGTTTTAAGTTATTTTATTTATGTGTATTTGTGTATGTATGTGGTGTATGCATGTGTGAGTGTGTTTGTGTGTGTACACACAAACATGCATGTATGTGAGGCTGTGATGTGCATCTATGCATGTGGATGCCAGAAGCCAACATCAAGTGTCATCTGCTCTTTCTACCTTGTTTTCTGAGGCAGGGTCTCTCACTCAACCTGGAGCCAGAAAGCTCCTGAGATAGTCCTGTTTCTGCCTCTCTGGTGTTTGCATTACAGGTACATGTCACCAAACCCACTGTGATGGCTGTCATTGGTTGTCAACTTGATTACATCTGCAACAAACTACAATCCTAAAATAGATATACAGCTATAAAATGTTGTTTTGTTTTGGCTTGGTTTGAAGTGGGCGGACCCAATAATAGTCCAGAATTTTGAGGTGGGAAGACACACATCTTTAATTTGGATCTTGAGGTGGGAAGACCTTTAATCTGGGCTATACCTTCTGCTGGAAGTCTGAATAAAGGTATGGAAGAAGGAAGCTTTTGTTCTTTTCCTGATTGCCTTCATCTTATTAGCAAGTCCATTCCTTCACTGGCATTGGGAACCTACTTCTTTGGGATTTCAACATATACTGAAGACCCACCAAGACAGGAAGAGAGAGAGATGCATCCTGTAAGTTCTGTTACTCTAGAGAACTCTGACTAACATACACAGGTTTTTATGTGGGTGGTGGGGAGGCAAACTCAGGTCTTCATGCTCATGTGGCATGCTCATTTTCCTGACTGAGCCATCTCCTTAGTTACCAAATTCACCATTTTAGATTTAAACCTTTTTACCTTATATCCTGAAGCATTTTTTATTTTAAAATGCAAAATTCATTTAGTGCACCTCTAAAAGTCCTCATAGCCTTTAATAGTCTCAACATTATTCAAAATTCTAAAGCCTAAAGTATCTTTGAAGATTCAAGGCCGTATCATAATCATGAGTCCGTGTACTCCAACACAAGTTACATACTTCTAGCACACAATATCACAGAGTAAACATTCACATTCCAAAACAGGAATAGGGGCATAGGGAAAAAAAGATGAGACCAAAGGCCAACAGGGAAGGGCAAGCATCAATGGTATAGATTCGTTTTTGTTATTTGGGGCTCATGATAGAATTATTTGTGCTACAAAGAGTTTGGCTAGTCCTGTCCTTCTAGATCTGCTGCCTACAGCACCCACAGCTTCTCTCTTGGCCGTGTGGTGTGGCACCTCTAATACCTTGGAATTGTTGCAACCTGGGCTTCACCTTCATAGCTTTATGCATTGGACTCTCGATATCTCTTTATGGAGACTTTTGACCCTGCCACACATTTCCTGGTTTAATGACTTTCACAAACCTTGGTGTAAGCCTATAGGACTCTTTACACCTGTATATTTCAAGCCCATAAAACTAGCACCATGTAGACAGTGCTACCAAATTGTGCTAGCTTGAGCTACATAGCCTAGTTCACTTGGGCCACAATTGCTTTGGTCCCTGTAGGGAAACACTTCTTCAGCAGGCAACTTCTCTACAGGCATTCTCAGTTTAAACTCTCTCTTTTTAAATGAACTTGGATTTTTACAAGTTGGACCATTTGATGTTTTGCCCTCAGGGCACCTTTCCTGTTGCCTCTGAGCAAAGCAAGACATTTCTTTGTTTTTGTTTTTGTTGTTGTTGTTTTATTTTTGAAAGTCATTTTTGTACATATATATGTATTTATTTCTGTGTGTATATTGTATGTGTATGTCTGTGCACATGCATGGAGGTCAAAGGACAACTTGAGTTGATTCTCTCCTGAAAGTTCCAGGGACAGGACTCTTGTCACTGGATTTCTCGACAGGCCCCTTTACCATGTTATTAACTGTGCTGTGGCCCCAGAGATTTTATTTTAGTAGTGACACCCTCTCTAACAATTAGAACTACTTTTTTAAAATGTTCATCATTTTGCAACTTACATGTTACTCTTGCTCCTTTTTGTTTTCCTGGCAAATTGCACATTTTTTCCTGTCTTTCTACTTCACACGTTGCGTTTGCTTTCTGTGGTCCTGGATAATAACAGGAAGCAGTCATTATGACACAGCCTCAATGTTAACTTGAAATTCCTCCCCAAATAAATGAGTCCATCACTTTTGAACTCAGCTTCACTCAAGCTCTCAAGGCAGAATACAGCCAGATTAGTTGCCAGGACATAACACAAACAGCCTCTATTTTTGTTATAGATGGAGGTCTTAGTCACCTCTAAAACCTCTCATCTTGGACTCAGCTGTCTACATTTTTGTCAGCATTTTGGTCTTCCAAACTGCCACTCAAGGTGGCCTTTCAGTCCTGTTTACTAGATTTCAGGGCTTCCACATTCCTCCTACAAACCAGTTCTAAAGACCTAGAACCACATGGCCAAGTTTATCACATCAACTATTCCACTCCTGGTACTGATTATCTGCATTATTTTTCTTATTGCTCTGTCAAAATGTTTGATAAGAACAACTTAAAAGAGTAAGGGTTGATTTCAGCTCACAGGTTGATGGGCCAGGTCATCATGGCAGAGGCAGCACATCAGCTGGTGTTCTGTGGCTGCTCACACTGCATTTGGACTCAGCTCATTTCTCCTTTGTATTCAGCCTGGAATTCCAGCCTGGTTGATGGTGTTGCCCAAATTCAGGCTAAGTAGATACCATAAATGTTTCCATGGTGATTCTGCACCCAACAGTGAAATTTAATCATCACAGGAAACAACAAAAACTGCAAATTAAATCTCTCTTTAGGAGCTAGAGAAAGTAAAGAGCTATTAGTTGGACGACTGTACAGCATCCTTATTCTTTACTGCAGAGAATTTCAATAGCTTATTAGAAATTCCTTATTCCTTATTCAATATGGTCCTATTATCCGAATCCCTTCCCCTCAAACTCAGCATAATGTGTGCTCACAACTTAGAATGAGATGCTCCTGGGAGCTCACATCTTAATGAAGTACAGTTATTAGGGTTTCCGGTCCTATTAAAAGCTCAAACATTTGAATTTCCCTTACCAGTCATTCAATTCTAAGTGTCCCAATATTCATTCAGTAAAGAACCTTCTTACATATCAAAAGTAATAATATTAAAGTGTATTATTTAAAAAATTGTATATACATAGTCAAAAAGGTTAGCTGATTAGACCATGATGATGTTAATCTGCAAGCCTTTCAAAAAAAAAAAAAAAACTTGCCTCAGTAGAGGAACAATGTCAGAAAGGACTGGTCAGTAAAACATCATAGGAAGCAAATAAACAAACCACACTTGTCTCACTTGTCTCTTGACTTACGACTTTGAAAACTGAGGCCTTAAGAAAACCAAAACTGGGCATGTGTTCCCAGAAATACAAGCTGTTGAGGAAAGGAACACAGGAAGAAAGCAAGAACAAAGCCTGTTAACTGAGAAGATTGGAGAAGCTTCTTTGTCCTGGATGATGGGAAGACACAACAACTCATAAAGGACTAAGGTCTGTGGTGACAGGCCAAGGCCTTAGTCAAGAATCCTTGGACAGGAACAGCACTGGTATCAGAGATACCATCCCCTAGTGAGAGCACTGTGTTGTATCACCTGCAGCACCAAGTCTTCATTCACTCCAGCACAACCGTTCCCTGTGTGGGAGAGCATGCGAGCATTCCTTCCCATTGGTATTTCACCACCAGTTAGCATCTAGCAGGAGAGGAACCCAGTGTGTACTGTGATGGGCTCATCCTAAACCTACCATTAGTATAGAACCCATGAATTGCCCGGGAATTAGATTACACATTGCAAATGATAACCCTGTGACAGTGAAGGTCCTCGTATCTTTTTGTAGGTAAGACTGGATGAAATAAGTTTGAGGTCACCTGCTTCTTTCTGAATCAGTAAGATAAAAAAGCACACAGTTATTCATGTAGTTCTTCTATCCTTTCCCATCTTTTATGTTTACACAGATTATATTTTTAACATTGGATTGCATTACATCCACTCACTTTTAACTTAAAAATGTACTGACATACTTGTGACAGGAGTGTATAAAGCCTTTTTTTGTAGCTGTATAGTTATAATTTACACAACTGGCCTGAGGGAAATCATTTTATACGTCATCGTTGCTCAGTGGTGGAGCTCACATTCATGACCATCTTCTAGTTCTTTATATCCAAGAATAATACCCATCTTTAATTTTATTAAGCTATGGTGAGTATCTTATGCAAGTCTTTGTACTTTTGCTTAAGGGATTGGGTAATTCATAGAGGCAACATTACTTGATCAAGAGTTACATGCACTTTAAAAACATTTTTTAAGTGTGAACATTGACAAACTGTCCTATGAAATGTATCCACTTCCACTTTCATACAGTTAACCATATTTTCCTTAGTATTGTATGTGGCTGTGTTGTTTAATTTCTAGCTGCAATGACAAAATACTCAACATAGTCAACTTAAATCAGACAGGATTGGGGTGAGAGAGATGGCTTAGTGGTTTAGAGAGCACACCGCTCTTGCTGAAGACCTGAATTCACTTTCTAGAACCCACATCCGAAAGCTCCCTATTGCCTGTTAATTCTCACTCCATGGAATGGAAAGCTCTTTCCTGGCCTTATCAGACACTGTCAGCCCCTACATTTCTAAAGATACATATGTCTTTAGAAAAAAATGAGAAAGAATTTTATTTTTATTTTTGGGTCATGGGTTCAGAGGTTATGTTCCATGTTCAGTTAGCTGTGGTGTTAATGAGCTCTGGGGAGGCAAAGCATGATGGGGTAGGTTATGGAGGAAAACAGTAGCTCACCTAGTACAGTCAAGAACAGTAAGAAGAACAAGATAGTCTTCATCTTCCAAATCCAGCTTTACTCAATCCGCTGAATTTTCCAGAACCTCCTGAAATAGTACCACCAGCTGGAGACCAAATCTTCAACACATGAGCTAGTGGGGATATTTTCATATTCAAAGCATAATACTATCTTTTTAAATCTTTGATAATCTGGTACATGAAAATGTATAATTTATTTTAAGATATTACTTGTCTTCATAATGACTGAGACTCCCTCTCATGTTTTGTTTGTGCCTAGTTAGTAGTATAATGAAAATACTTTTTAATTCCTCATTGTATGTCTAGTTGGTGGCACCAAATCAGTCTGTAAACAATAAATGACCTTAGATGCCAGAGAAAATATGAACATAAATCATTTTAGCAGAGCCACCAGGGGCCATCCTGACCTCAGTTGTCTGCACTACCACCTGAGACCATGGTGATGTCTGTCGTCCAGGTTGCCTCTGAGAATCTGGTCTGGTTCATAATCTGCAGCTGGTTTATGGTCTGAGCTGTTGCCAGCAACCGTTTGGAGACTGATCTGTTTTCCTGATCACCAAAGAGCAAGGAGGCTGCTTTTACTGTGCTAGTTTGACTGAAGATACACAGTTGGGAGGGAGGGACATCGAAGGGTTCCAAGACAATTCTTACCCTGACCCCCACCCCCACTAAAAACAAACAAACAAACAAACAAGCAAAAGTAACCATGTAGACTGAAAGCCACCAGACAGAATTGTTATGGTGATGCTAAAGTGTGACTCTCTGCAATTGATGGCTCCTGGGGGGGGGGTGTGAGGGGAAGAACTCCATTCTATTTTTTCTTCATTTATTTATTTATTTATTTATTTATTTATTCACTTTACATTCAGGTCACTGTCCCCTCTTCTCCCTCACATGCTCACACAGTCCCTCCACCTTTCCCCTTCCCCTTCTCTTCTGTGATGGTGGAGACCCTCCCTGGGTATCCCTCTACCCTGGCACATCAAGTCACTGCAGGGCTGGGTGCTTCCTCTCCCACTAAGACCAGACAAGGCAACCTAGTTAGGAGAATGGGATCCACAGGCAGGCAACTGATTTAGGGGCAGTTTCCACTTCAGTTCTTGGGATACCTACATGAAGACAGAGCTGCATATCTATATATGTGAAGATGTGTGTGTGTGTGTGTGTGTGTGTGTGTGTGTGTAGGGGGTTAGGTCCAGATGGGTATGCTCTTTGGTTGACGGTTGGTTGAGTCTGTTGATCTTCCTGTGAAGTTCCTATCTCATCTGGGTCCCCCAATCTATCCTTCGACTCTTCCATGAGATTCCTGAGATCCATCCAATGTTTGACTGTAAGTCTCTGCATCTGTTTCAGTCAGCTCATAGGAGAGTTATGCTAGGCTCCTGTCTGCAAGCGTAACAGAGTATCAGTGTTCTCTAGTCAGGGTTCTCTAGAGTCACAGAATTTATGGGTAGTCTCTATATAGTGAGGGAATTTGTTGATGACTTACAGTCTGTAGTCCAACTCCCCAACAATGGTCAGCAGCTGTGAATGGAAGTCCAAGGATCTGGCAATTGTTCAGTCCAACAAGGCAAGCAGGCAAAGAAGAGATCATCTTCTTTCTTCCAATGTCCTTATGTAGGTCTACAGCAGAAGTCGTGGCCCAGATTAAAGGTGTGTATCAACACACTTGGATCTGGAACTTGCCTTAGTCTCCTGGGATTAAAGGCATGTGCTACCTTGCCTGGGCCTAAGGTTTTCATAGCCACTATTCCTCAAGATCAGGATCACAGGTGAGCCTTCCAATTCTGGATTGTAGTTCATTCCAGGTATAGTCAAGTTGACAACCAGGAATAGTCACCACAATCAGAGATATTAATAATGTCAGGATTAGTGCTTACCCATGGGATAGGTCTCAAGTTGGGCTAGTTATTGGTTGGCCATTCCCTCAGTCTCTATTTCATCTTTTCCTCTGCATTTCTTATACACAGGACAAAGTTTGGGTCAAAAGTCTTGTGTGTGTGATCTACTTTTGCTTCTATAGATACTCTTTATTTATTCTAAACAGATATTCCAGCAAGTAGCTAGTTTAAAATGTTCAGTATAGTCCCTAAAGTGGGGAATACTTTATGATTTTTAAGTGAGTGCTTTATTTTTTAAAAAGGTGTTAAAGGCGCAGCATTCAAATCATTATTGCAATATTTGGTAATTGCGTGCAGACTGCCTTTTAAATATATTATTATTTTAATATACTTTACTCTAGATATAATTATATTACTTCCCCCTTTTGTTTTCCTCTCTCCAACCTCCTATGTCACTCCCTCAAATTGATAGCCTCTTTTTCTTTGATTATTATTTTTAAACATCTAATATATATGCTCAAGTATACAAATATAAAAAGCTGAGTTTATTTATTTAGTTATTTATTTTTTGTGCGTATATGGTTTCTGGGCTGAGCACTTTTTACTGGGTAGCTAATTAAAGGTCTCATCCCTTGAAGAGTTTAATTCTTCTCACAGTGGCCATCAGTTGCCTAAAGGTTTTTTTTTTTTTTTGTCTAGTTCTCTTAGACTATAGTGGTATGTCTCTTGGGCTGACAATACTCCCCTTAAGAACCATACATTAAGAGAACCCCTAGTATCAGGCAGGAGAACCCTCCCTTCAAGTGCTTGGTCAGGGTAATCCAAGTGGCTGCTGTAGGAGGTTGGTCTGATGCTGTTTGTATTTAAATGCTAAATTCTGTACCTGAAGATCTGGTTGCCCTTGCTGATGAGCTCTTCAGGGACAAGGAGATTCTTATGTATACCAAATGATGCTATATAACCTTGCTTCCCAAGTTAACTGATCAATTCAAGACTAAGACGTATGCTTAGGCAGTAGATAGAGGTGGTGTGTTTTCAGTTACCTGGCTGGCTGGGGCTTGCAGGTAGAGAGAAGAGGGAGAGAAGAAAGGAGACCAAGGAAGGAGGAGGCTGTCATGAAAGGAGATGGACCATAAACACATGGCCAAGAGAAACAGAAAGTCACAAAGACATATGGCTGGGATAAAAGTTAAATTAGCTCCAAAACCTGCCCAACGTAGGCTTACAGCTTGTAAATAAAATACCCGGATTGTGTGTCTTTTATACAGGCTAGCTAGAATGTTTAATTTCAAATAATACAGGCTACTGCTATTGCCCTTGGATGCCTCTTAGAGGTTGCTGAAGATACCATGCAGGGGACTTGGATAATTTGAGCTGGGTCTAATCATTGAGCCCCCCTTTCTGTGTCCCAGCTTTGATAGTATTAGTACTAAGCTAGCTTCCAAGGGAGGGAAGCAGTTAATAGTTCTACCCAGCTGTGATGCCTCTGGACCACAATGATCACGGAAGATGTACATAAACATACTCATATGCTGTTAGTAACCAACACCTATCTAATTGGACTTAAGGTGCATTCTCCAGGAGAGAAAGTAGGCCTGTGCCAGAAACCTACCCAAGTACCTGAGGCTAGTATGGTCACAGGTCTTAGAAGATAATCTACTTCTACCACTTTGCTAAGTCAGCATAATTTCTCAACTATGTTTAAAAGCATCCTTATGCTTACAAATTAGTGTAGGTCTCACCCCCTTAATTATGAAGAAGGAGCATCTTTTTACAGCAGATGGAGACCATTACAGGAAAACACAATTGAGTACAATGCACAGATCAACAGATCAAGGGGCCTCGGCTTCAGTGGATACAGTGCAGCACAGCTCCTGCATCTTAAGCTCAGGGGTCATGCCGACAGAGGCAGGGGAAAGATTGTAAGAGCGCAAATACCAGGTGTTGATATCAGGCTC
>NW_021604576.1:11021723-11030925 GCF_004785775.1 Grammomys surdaster | reverse complement strand
GAGTTTCTCAGCGTGCTTACAGGAAAGACACAGTGACCAACAGCTATGCCAAGACTGGTAATTCATCGGTGGTATCAATGTGTTAGGGCTGATTAGTGGTAATCAAATACTCTCCCTCTTCCCTCTGGTTCAGGACATCAGTCTACTCATGCAATGCTATGGTTTCTTAAAAAGTTGTTCCACACTTATCCTCAAAGGTACGTTAACAAGAATTCTCAGAAGGCCACAGCCGGCTATTTTGGACTAGTGCCTCTGGATAAGTCAGCCAAGTCAGGGACAGAGGAGCCCGCTCCGGGGGGAGGTGGCACCTGCAGGCTCAGACACTTTCAGCCCTAGGAGGACTGGGACCAGGATTTAGTGTCTGGGCCACAGTAGCGACAGAGGCCTGCGGGAGCAGCAGGCTGTGCGCGTGACCCGGGTGCGGGAGCGCGGAGAGGGGGACTTCCGGGCGGCCGCGGCGGGGCGGGAGCGCGCAGCGGCAGGAGGGCGGAGCGGCTGCGAGGGGCGGCTGGAGGCCCGCTGCTGGCAGAGTAGAGCGAGCGGGGCTGCACGCGCCACCTGCGGGGCGGGCTTTCTTTTTCTGTGGACACATCCCTGTCCCTCTCCAAAGTCCTTGGGGTTCGGGAGCGCGCGGGCTAGCGCGCACACCGGCTCGCATCCACACACACACACCAGAGCGCACGATCATCACTGCTGCAGCCCCGGCCGGGCAGACGGAGCTGCTGCAGTTTCCCCAGGGTCGACGGGGAAAGCAGACCCGTCTTGCCTCGGAGAGAGCCTGGTGCCCGCCAGCCACCTGGGGTATCAAGCCCAGCAGACTGTTCCCCTCCATCGGGTAAGCCAGTCTCTCTCCTGTGACAGGTTCGGAATTAGTGTCAGCAGACCCAAGGGAGAGGGTGGGAGGCTGCGGATGAGCCAGACCCAGCGAGACCTGGAGTTGCGTTTCAGAGGATGCAGCCTCTGCTGCTGGCGTCGTCTAGCGGGAGCAATTACTACTCCGGTTACTTATTCTACCGACCTAGAGTTGCAACCCCCTCCCCCAACCTGGTATGCACTATGCTTCCTGGTTGCCAAGGAGACGTGTTTAAACATCAGCCTTGGGACGTATATCGGAAGAAATGATTTCTTAAATCCTTTTTATTTTGATTTTTTAAAAAAATAGTATGTGCGTTGAGGACCTTGTGGCAACTTGGCAGTCGTTAATTTGTATTCAGACAGTGGTTTCATTCAACTTTTAAAAAGTGACAATGTACTATGCATATGCGGGTTTTTTTTAGGACCCATCAGAGGAGTTTTTCAATGGATTGTGTCTACATTATAATTTGCTACCATTTTGGTGACCTTAAAAGAAATTCAATTTAGAAGCTGACCTTTCCTTCTATTTCCAGTTCTATTTTGCATTTCACTAGTATTAAATTAACTGTAAGAGCAGGTGATTTTTATTGTGGCTCCCACACCAGGGAGCTCTTCGGTTGTAAATTGACCAGAACGGGAACAGTGCCTGTGAATTTCTAAGGTGACAGTATAGATGACATTCACGACATACAGATTTTCTGACATTTCTGTGTCCAGTACAGCCCATTTGTGGAATTCCATCTTCCAACCTAATGTATTGATTGCTTAGAAGTTGTAACTTCATTTATGTGTTGATAGAGGTAGACATGGAATGCTTGCCCTGGCTTACTATTCTAGAACAAAGCTTCTGTTAAAATTTTGTTTTCTTCTGGAATACAGAAGAACCCTTTCCTAAAATGAGACCCATGAAAGATGCCAGACACCTGATCTCACAGGAGCCCTCATACCTGGATTGACTAGGGTTGTTTTTTTTCTTTTATTCTCTTTTCCTCTCAGATGTTTAGTGAGTGAACGTGAAGACTTCGGAAATGCAGTAATTATACTTAGTGCTAATTCCATTCCTTCATTACAAACAGAATGGTATAGTAAAGATCCAGCGGCATTCAACAGTTCATTTTGCTTTCTTTTCATATTCGTTTTCCTACTTGTTAAGTAAGGGAAACATATGACATCCTTTCATTTAGATCTCGAGCTTTGTCAAATATCATGGTAATGGGAGGAAGAGGAAGCCAAATAATGACAGGTAACAGGCAAAGGGGTTTGTGAGACTCACAGAGTCTCACACTAATGATGGAGAACATAACGATGGAGAACAGTTGACATTACAATCTAGAAAGCACTTCCCAATACTGTCTTTCTGAGCCTCACAGTCACTATAAAGCCCAAACCATCGCTCTTATTGTATAGCTGAAGGATTCAAGATTTAAACCTTGTAAGTCAGAGGCACTGGGTCGGGAAGACCTTTTATGGATCCAAAGTTTTTTCATTAAATATCTTTTGGTTGTTGACAGTTAAGATTAAGGAGAGGTCAAGGCCAGGTGGGAATAATGTACAGATTTTCAAGGGAAGCCTAAGTCCCTGTATTTTTTATATGAAAATATAATTAATTTTTTAAAACAGAAAATCTGTGAGGACCACATTAAAAATGTATGTGGGCCATCTGTGTCCTGCTGGTACACGGTCTTTAAGCACTGAGGTCCTATCCAGTTCTGGGATGTGAATTACTACATTTGTCATGAAGTGACAGATATTTTAAGGACTCTAGTCAGTGCTCTGCATCCATTCTTTTTGTTTGTTTGTTTGTTTTTGTTTTGCTTTGTTTTGAGACAGGGTCTCTCTACATGGCCTTGGATATCCTGGAACTCACTATGTTGGGCAGGCTGGTCTCAAACTCATACACTTGGCTCTGCCTCCTGACTGCTGAAATCAAATGTGTGCCCCACTGTCCACCCAGCTTTCTGCATCCATTCTTAAATCAACAGGTCCAGGTTTGTTTCCAAGGCTTCCTGAATGTCTCTCCTATAATGCTTCAGAGAAGAAGAGGAGTATAGAGTGTATTCATGTTAGCCAGGCAGTCGTGGTACACACTGTGGATCCCAGCACTCAGGAGGCAGAGACAGTTCAAGGTCAGCCTGGTCAGAGTCAGTTTCAGGACAGCCAAGGCTACACAGAGAAACTCTATCTCAAAAAACCAAAACCTCTTATTGATGAAAGTGTTGAATATGTTGGAACAAAAACATATATAGTTTGAAATATCTTAAGTTCCTGGCCTGTTCTTTTCTAGATTCAGGCCTAAGAGCTATATAAAAAAGTCAGCTGACTATGATTGGCTTTCTGTATGCACAGGTTCTAGGAACCAACTGCAGATAAAAAGTATTTGGAACAGTAATAGTGTCTATACTTCACGTGGGACTTCCTTCCCTTGTCAACCCTCCCTAGTCAATGCCAGCATAGCAGCTGTTTACATGCATTGACATTGTGTTAGGTGTTAGAACTTTCTAGAGGTGGTTAACATATCCAAAGGATATGTATAAGCTGTATGCAAATGCTGTGGCCTAAGGGACAAACATCTACACACCTTATATTTGTGGGAAGTTGGGAACCAGTCTCTGTACTTCTCATTGCAGAAGAAGGAGAATAAAATCTTGCTTAAAAAGTGGGGCACCGTAGGTTTCAAAGCATACTTTCTATTAAGACGTTAATTCATTAAGACATCACAGAATACTATAAGATGCTGAAGGGTATTCTAACAATGTCCTGAGTTCTCTGGAGATTTCATCTCTTTCCCTCGGACTCAGAACACACATCATATTGCTTCCAGAGGCATTGCTTTGAGCCCCCTTCTGTGTACACGCTACTTTGCATCAGTTTCTTGGTGGACGTACGCTGTCCTTATAAAGTGCTGCCTTATTTTCATGTTATAGATGAAGAACATGAAACTAGAACCATGAAAGGAAAACTTAAGCCATTAACTTTTCTTTGCTTTTTGTGTTCCCTTCATCCTTAGTTGCCTAGCTGAGGTTATAGAATATACACAATATACATAATTATAAAATTGACACAGTTATGTGTTAAAGGCATAGCAGAACTGTACTATTCCAGGCTGGGAATTTGTCTTAGTAATAGAATGTAGCGGATAGCACTAGTAAGAACTGAAGCGCTGAGCTCATTGTAGATGAAGGGATGGTGAAAGCCCGGGAAAGAAACCCAAGAAACCCGTGACCAAGATCCAGAAGAGGGAACTGGGATGGAAGGCAAGTTGCTGAAAGAGATCAGGAGAGGCACTGTAGACTTGGAAAACAATCCATGTCTAGTACTCACTTATTAAAAGCTCTGGAGGCAAGGGGCCAGCCAAACATTGGGATGTCTGTAGATCTGGCACTTTTTTTTCTTGTCAATTACTATGACCAGTCTGTATTTTTATATCATGCGATGGACACCTAATTTCCTTCATGATATTGCTGCCCAAGAATATATAGGGGCACAAACTGTACTGGATAGCTTTAAAATAAAAGATGATACAGAGGTGGGTGAGTAGAGAAGGAATGAATCTGGAAGGAGTTGGTGAAAGCAGGATGAATTTGATCAGCATATAATTCTTCATGAACTAATTAAAACTGAGAAAAAAGTGTATGTAGGTATTTTATGTGAATTCAATGGAAGTGAACAAATAAGCAGATTATTTTTTCATAAATGCAATGAGAGATTCCGGTAAATTAGATAATGAAGTCTAATATGTTCTTCTGGGGGAGACAGAGATTTTGGTACTGTGGCATATATAAAAGTGTGTGTGTGTGTGCATGTGTGTGCATGTGTGTGCATTTGTACATGTTCATGTGTTCATCTGTGCAGGTGTGGGAGTGAGTATATGTATGTACATGTAGATCAGAAGTCCTCCTCTGTCACTCCTCACCCACCATATTTTCTGAGAGAAGGTGCACCACTGACCTTGAGGCTCACTAGGTCAGAAAAGCTAGCTATGTGCAAGCCCCAGGGATCCTCTATTATTTGTAGCTCCCCGTGGGATTATATGAATGCACTGCTGTGACTTTTTAAAGCATGGATATTCAGGTTCTGGATTCAGATCCTCGTGCTTGTGCATAGCAAACACACACTTACTGACTGGCCCTTCTCCCAAGCCCTTCAGATCAAGACTGCAATGTTCAGTGGATTTTGAACAAAGGCACATCTCACCTGTGGGGCAAATAAGGAGAATTGTGAGCTGCATATTAGCTTCTTTGTGCCTGTTCTCCCAAAAGATTAGAACAGCTGTGTTCAAATCTAGAAGGAAAGCTTTAGTGACCTGCAAGTGCCTGTTTGGATCCTAGTAAGGTTATCATTGTTATAATGGAGACCTGAAAGATGAGTGGTAGTCTGTGGAAGTTACACGTGGATTTAAGTACTGCATCAGTGACTGGCTATGAGAGCTGCCGATGATGGTGAAATAAAATAGCAAATGTCATTTAAAGCTAGAGTCTTGCACAAGGGTCAGGGACTTAGTTCACTGTAGAGGGACTGATTTCACTAAAGGACAATACAAGCCCATGTGACCAGTTTCCCTTCATATTTGCATTTGTTAAGGAAAGGACAACATTATGAGCTATCTCACAAAGAGCCTCTTAGTAAATTAGGCTTTTTGGTGACCGTGGAGAAAGCGTGAACTTTCTCATGCTTGCTCTTGGTTCAACATTTCTTCCAGTTTGGAGTTTGTTTTCAGAATTTACCCTAGAACATTTTACCTTCCCTTATTGGGAATTAGCAGATGGAATGAATTTCATTCATCTTTTTCCTGGTCTTGGCATTTCTATCTGGGTCCTTTTTAAAATTTCCAGACCTGCCTTGCAACGTGATTACCCAAGATTTGCTGAGCAGGAGGAAGCACTGTCCCTGTTCCTTAATCTTAATCTTCATCTTATTCTTAATTTGTCCCTGCCCTGTTTCATAGGCACACTGCATGCACTGAGGCATTTAATTTCTTGATTTACACATATGGCACTATAAATTTTGGTGACTTTTTTTTCAAAAATGTAAAATAAAGTAACAGTCTCACAAACTCAACTTGGAAGCACATTAGCTCCACATATGGGGAAAGCATCAGGAAATGTACATCTGTCTAAAATAGCTTTTTCCTTCAGGAGGTTGAAATCCCCAGCCTGATAAGACTGTTTTTAAATGAAGAAAGAAAAATCGTTGGCAGTTTTTATGGATTCTCAATGTTCCCTTACACATTTATTTGAGGCATAATGCATTCCTCTTTCCCTCTCAGATGAGCCAGCCCTGGTGAATGAGAAGCAGGACCACCACCCTCATCGCTTCCCCGACAGACAGAACAACCGCTTTAGCGTTCAGGATATTGATGGAATAAGCAGTTCCATCCTAGCTGATTGCTTCTGTGGGAACACATTTGATGCTAATGGCACAGACAATAAGAGCAGTGGAGGAGGCATTCTGCAATTTTTTTATGACAAATTCTGATACCTCATTTAAAATCATCTCTTGGAAGCTGTATTATTTATTATTTTATACTTAGTATTGAAAGTGCAAGGAAGACTGGCACAAGCAGATCATAGTCTTGAAGCTTGGATTGGATACTAAATCTGATACTTTTGAGCTCTGAGATTCACAACCAAGTGACATCCCTTCTGCATCTCAGCTTTGCATTTATAATGGGATTTCTGTCACCACATTACAGCTTATCCTATTTTTTTTCTATAATGGAATATAGCAAAGTAGTAATGTACAAAGAATCATGGTTTCTTTAATTAACATTTTGGTGATTAAGAAGTCTAGTGGCCTGGTACCAAAATCCAGTGAAGCCTTTCCTGCTACATCCTGTCATGGCAGAGGTCATCATATGCTGTAGCACAGCAAGCATCTCTTCTTGTGTCCCTTTTTAAAAATAAGACTGGTAATGTGATCATGAGGCTCCTTATCTCACAATCTCATTTTATCATGATTATCTCCCAAAGGTCCCACCTCAAGGTGCTTTAAAGATTAAGTTCCTAATAGTTGAATCTAATAAAGATCACTCTGAAAGCACATCACAGGGCTATCCTCAAATTATGAAGTACTACGTGCAACATCTAACACCATCTGCCACACAACAACAACAACAAAACAAAACAAAAACAACCCAGAACTTATCAATTCCCTCCCTTTGTGCCTTGCTCTACCTTTCAACTTCTTAAGTTTCATGCACCTTAAAAGAAATGTCTCATTATTAGGCCTGAGTGCCATCTTTGAGAGAGGAACAGAGTTTCCAGGGTGCTGCTTGGGTGAGCTCTCCCCCTTTTAGGAAAGGAACACATCCTGGAGTTAATGGCATTGTTCTCTCTATGTAGTGATGTGACTTGCTGAATTTGGTCACCTCAGTGTCTGATCTCTTGTGCAGCTGCTAGAGCTGCATCCTGACCCCCCTAATCCCTACACCCCAGGAAAAGGAGGGAAGTATTGCAAGAGCTCTGGATGGGTCTCCATCTGTAAACACCACAGCAATACCTGGCAAGGATAGATCTCTGGCCTTTCTGCAACTCAGGTTCTGATTGTTTACATTTTTCGAGACAACTCGAGATTTCTTTTCATGCTGGAGTATGTAAAATTTATGAAAAAGTCATAAACTTGCCAGCTCAAAAAAAAAGAAGTCCTCAAATTTTCTGTCAAGTCTCAGGACTACTCTCTTCTCCTAGAGAACACTTTCTGCTTAGGTCTAACATTTTCTCTGCATCACTACTTTCTTTTGGTTCCCAGCCCTTCAGCTAGGAATCCCTCATCCTTGAAGGGGGTGTGGTAATTTTTTGAATTTTCCACGTCTGTTGGGTCTTATTGACTTAGGAATACAAATGAGGCTAGTGTTCCTTGACTCTTTCAAAGGTTACTGCCCAGTTTATGGGCTTGGGGTCAAGCCAGACAACAGTGGGATTTGCTAGCAATTCAGCACACTGGTGACCTTTGTAGTAGTGATTGTTAAGAACATTCGAAGGAAGTTGCCTTTAGCAATACATTTTATGAACCCACAGGCCAAGCCACATTCTGTTTTCATCACTGAGTGGACTATGAGATATATCCCAGAGGAAAAGATGTGCTCTGCCTGTATCTACTATGCATGTGTTCATTTATTCCAGGGTTTTACAAAGGTTGGCATTTCATTGTTACATTTTGGGGAGTTTTAAGTAACAGTAGTTTATGTACCTAAAATAAGAAAGCTATAGGAAATTGTTAATGATAAGAATGATCATTTGGACTGGAGATATTGCTTAGTTGTTAGGAAGTCCCCAGCACTACCTAAATAGGGAATAGTGTCTGCCTGTCACTCCAGCACTCCAGAGGCAGTGACATTAGAAGTTCAAGCCCATCCTTGTCTATATACTGAGTTTGGACCATCTGGGATATATAGACCCTGTTTCAAAGATACAATTAAAGGGGCTTGAGAGATTAAAAGTACTTGTTCTTGCAGAGGACCTGGGTTTGATTCACAGCAGCTACAGAGCAGATCACACCAGTCTGCAACACTAGCTTCAGAGGATCTAATACCCTCTTCTGGCTTCTGAGGGCATTGAACATGCAGCTGGTGCTTCCATGTAGACAAAACACTCATACACATAAAATAAATAAAATTTAAAAATGACATAAATGACCTTTGGCGAATAAACTTCTTTAGAGTTTCTTTGCAAATATAGATTTTTTGTTTGTTTGTTTGTTTGTTTTGAGACCAGTGTCTCATTATGTAGCCCTAGCTGATCTGAAATTCACTAAGTAGACCAGGCTGACCCAGAACTCATAGAGATTTGCTTGCCTCTACTTCCCTAGTGCTGGGGTTAAAAGTGTGTACAACAATGCCAGCCCAAAACAAAACAAAATAACAACAAAACAACAACAACAACAAACTCAAAAACAAACAAACAAAAACCAAGTTTTTAAAAATTATGTAGGATATGCTAATTACAGCAGGGTGAGGATTGTGGTTAAGGTTGGAGCCCAGAAGATAGGAGTATGGGTCTTTCCTTTATGTCAAATACACAAACCACCAAACTTATAAAATGGTACTAGTAAGAAAACAGCCTACTGGAAATGCGGAAAGGATGCATTTGTTTTCAGCTCTTCTCCAGGAGAGATACGATTGTATTTGAGGCAATGGTCTGATTTGAAGAGATTTATTTTGCTAGAGTGTCTCTTTGACTTGCTTCTTCATTTGGTATTTTGTGAAAGGGGCCTTGATAATGCTGCTCTCAGGGCAGGCAGTGGTAGCAATGCAGGTCCTTTTGTCTAGTATACTCTCTAGTCTTTCCTAGTCTGATGTCCTTGACTGACATGCCTGATTGTTTTCCCTCTTCTCCCCTCCCCTCCTCTC
>NW_021604576.1:10937010-11021623 GCF_004785775.1 Grammomys surdaster | reverse complement strand
TTTCCCTTTTCCCTTTCCCTTTTCCCTTTTCCCTTTTCCCTTTTCCCTTTTCCCTTTTCCCTTTTCCTTTTTAAAAATTTTTTATTTTTACTTTATTTTGTAATTTCAAAGCCTAAGTAATTTTGGGCTTCTCATCTATGAGACCATTACTTACCAACAATCTGGTTTTATTTGGGGATGGCTTATTGGCTTTGGCTTTAAGCGACAGCCGTTTCTCATTTCTTGAGGGTATTTACTGTCAGCTACAGATGGGTTTTCTTAATCGACAAAATGCCATCTGAGAAACTCACCACACAGCGTGAGCCTTTTTAAAATACAGCATTTAACTTGGCTTTTTATTAAAATTCTAATGTGAGAGTCTTAGTATCATGTTACAACTTTATGATAAATTCCCTTTGTGTGACCTCATAATCCTCAGACCGTCAGGTCCGTACTCTGTTTCATGTTATTCTGTCAGTGTTGGCCAGTTAGCAGGTCATTTGTTGCTGGGCTGTCAAGGTTTCCAGAGGAAAGGACCACAGTTAATGAGGCATTTGCCTTAAGGCTTTCCCATCTATGGTTGCTTGGGTTCCTGGACAGAGTCCACGGCCCCCTGCTTCTGGTCATAGTTTTTTTTTTTTTTTTTCTGGAGAGCAGAAGGAGACTGGGGTGGGCCTAGTTGGCTTAGTCTAGAGAGCCAGGTAAGCTCCATCCTGGCCAAAGACTTGGAGCAAACCCTCCGCTGCTTCCTCTTTGTTGGAGTAATGAAGAGTCATGCTGTTTTCCCATTATTGCTTATAGAAATCAACTTATATATACCCTTTATGTTAAAATAAATAATTTTGTTAATATAAAATATGAAGTAAATACTCTGTTAACTTCTGACTAGTCATTGCTTTAGAGAATGGTATGTTTACCAGCATTCTAGAGAGAAATCCGGTGTGAAGTTTAGGACCAAGCTGACCTCCAGAGTGAGTCAGGGATGCATTGAAGCAAGGTCCCTGAATCCTCTCTGTATCACTTACATATACTCTCTAGATGCTGTGTTAGAATCTGTATTGGTATAGAATCGTTTGTGTATCGAAAACACTTCAAGTGGTTTTACAAGGTGGTCTAACTTGGGAGCCACTGTTGGGCATGGCAATTTGCACACAGTCAGCTTCTGTTTTTTATTGTTTGAAAATTGCATAATGCATAGGATGGGTTTTGAAGAAGTCTACCCTGATTCCTTCTCCCTCAGTCCCTCCCACCCCCTGACCGAGTTTCTCTCCCTACTTCATGTGCTTTTTTGTTGTTTCTGTTTTAAGCCACCGAGTCCACTTTGTACTGCTTGTGTATGCTTGTGTATAGGACCATCTCCTGGAGTATGGGTGGCTTCTTGGGACTGCATCCTTGAAGCAATTTGATTCTCCCTCACCTGGTAGCTATCCATTGCTCTGCAGGACTTTACCATCATCTCAGCCATCCATCCTGAGATTTGTGTGGCTTCAGCTGGTGCAGGGCTTGTGTACATTCTTTTTTCTTATTCCCACATCTCCTGGATTGACCCTGCTACCCAGCTCTTTTTTTTTCTGGTCATTCAGACCACCACCACCACCACCACCACCACCATCACCACCATAGGCTGAGCTAGTCACATAGCTCTCTGGATACTCAGGCAGCCAGTACCAACCAGGTGCCCCATTGGATCTGGAGTCATGTGTCGTTAACATCTCCACTGTGAAACAGGTTATTATTTCTCTCCTTACACATCTGAACAACTTAGCAGCCAGATTGCTGCAGAGAACATTCATGTAAATATCATTATGTTATCTGGATGGTGATTAGATTGGTTTTTGAGACACACGTTTCTGTGTGAGATAAAATCAAATGGCTTTTATTCTGTTTCTATTTTGGTTTTATTGCATGGATGGTGATTATGTAGTATTATATAAGCCAGCTGTAGAGTGTTATCTTTGCAGTGGATGCAGCGTTACGAGTCATTGACTAACAGGTAGGTCGTGAAGTGCTGTGGGATAGCATAGTTACAGCAGCATCTTGGGAGCAGTTTCGAATTTTGAGATTGTAGTTTGCTTTTTGTTTTGTCGAAGCCTCAAAATGTATGTTCTGAATAATCACATTTTGAGGCGATACAGAATTGTGAAGCACACAGACACAGTTAAGAAAAAGAAAAAGAAAAAAAGAATCTTTGCCATTAGACTACCCATGAAAGGAAATGAATTTCAGACAGTCACAGAAATTATCACGACTATACTTGGTGAGATATTGGAGACTGGAGCTTTCTAGAAGTCCTTTGTGTGTGTGTGTGTGTGCAAGTGGATGTTACATGTGTCTCTGTCCCTGGGGACTAAATCACTATTCCAACTGTTGTGGTGACTTCCATTATATTGAGTTCAGTACAAACATGTAACTAGTCTTAAAGGAATGTTTTAATGCTTACTGTTTTTGTTTGTTTGTTTTTTAATTGAAGGAAAATATTTTGATGTGAGGAACACCATTTCTGACCTGGAATTATTTTTACTTAAGTCACATTTCCATTCTAGAATATCAGGTAACGTGGCATGTATGGAGCTTAGACTGGAGTTTTCCACTGGGGCAAGGACAGCCGAAGGAGAAATAAGAGGCAAGGAGCAAGAACAAAGAGAAACTGTGAAACAAACGTCATTTACATCCTTGATTTCCAGGCTGCTTTCTCATTAAGGGATCAGCAGCAACCATTCTGCTCAAATCATCTTTTTGGCCATCTGGGACAAATTATAGGACGCAATATCCATGGGCACAGCTGCTGAGTCTAATGGGTATTTCTAACTTGCACATTAATAATAACGACCACACAGGGCCCAGTAGCCAAATGTACTGAATAAATGAGAGAGAATGGAACACATGAAAACACTTAGAAGGGTGAGAAAGGATTCTACTTTATATCATGAAATGGCGGAGGTGTGGTCTAAACTAATACAAAAGAAGGCCATTTTAATCTTCCCGTCTTCATCCTGTCTTTCTCCTGAGATGCAAATCGCAAAGCAGATTAACCTTGCATCTGGTGCTTTTTACAGAGCTATCCAATGTTCCTGTGTGAATTCCCCTCTGTTCTTCCATTCATCAGTGAGCCTGTTCCCAGCTTCACCACGTCTTTAAGGAAATTGCTGAGGGATGAGAAGATGCCATTCGGTGTCGCTGCATGTTTATTTGGGGTTCATGAGCCAGCACTGAGACCTTTCCAGACACATGAAGTCTAATGTCATTATAAATATAAGGCGTGACGAGAAAGGAAGGGACGTAGCAGTCCCATGAGAAAAAGAAGCCTGAGGTTCAGGGATTTAAGTGGGCATTTCTACATTTTGTATAGCCATTCATTTCCCTAAGGTAGCACTTATTGAATGTGTTAGAAGGAAACTTACTCTTTAGGGAAAGTGGTCTTCTTTTGTTATGTTTTTGTTTTGAGATAAGAAGGATCTTATTATTTAGCTGTAGGTGGCCTGGCACTTGCTATGTAGATCTGGTTGGCCTGGGACTCACAGACATCTGCCTCTCTCTGCCCCCTGAGTGCTGGGATTAAAGGCATGGATCATCACGCTCAGCTCAAGAAGGTGGTATTCAGAAGAAACACACCAAAACTAATTGATATATAACTTAGTAGCAAATTCCATGGACTTGCTTTAGATTTCCTTTTATTCCAAATTTACTTCAATAGCTCTTCCCCATCTTTAGGGGGTTATGCCCCAAACCTAGAATAATTCTTAGGGTTTCTTTTTTCCCTTATGATTTCCATCCTGCATCCTAAAATTTGAGCAGTTTTTGCCACTTCCCTCTGCATGTACATGGAATCTGTCCATTTATCATGGCTTCCCACCACCATCACTTTCCCTCAGTGAAGACCATCATTTGTGAAATGGGGTGTCCCCTCTGACTCCCGTCAACCCTCTCAATAGCAGCCAAAGTGATCTCTGATATTCATTGTTAAAAACTGTAACAGACTCTATCCCAAGAACTAGTATTGCCTACGTTATTTGTCCCTTGAGCCTCTGCTCTCCCCATCATCTCCTTTAGAACCTGTGCGGCACAGTGCCGAGTTCTCCCAGCTTGCAGTACCAGCTGCTCAGCTGTCTACCTTGGGCTCCATGCCTCACCTTTAGGCCTTTGCTCAAATGTCACTTTCTATTTAAAGTTGCAATCTTCCCACCTCCTCATCCCTCTGCCCTCCATTCCGCTTTCTGTTTACTTTTCCTCAGAGCTTTTAACACTTTCAAAAAATGGCCTTACACCTTTCTGGGTATCAAAGCATCTCCATTTCATATAGTTCAGTTCAACAGTTCTCAGCAAACATGTCGAGCTGTGAAGCTGTTACCAAGATCCAGTTTGTTATCGACAGCTTCTCATACAGCCAGTAGGCCTTACCTGTGTATAGCTTTCATCCTTTCTAGCACTGTGCCTCACTCACTGGAATGGCGGTGAAGCAGCTGGTTATGTACCCAGGTTGGTTGTTCCAACCACTGGTTATTGCAGAAGAATGCCTTATTTCATAGAACCCTGGAATATCCTCTTTCCTTCTCCGTACCATGATCATGAAATTGAAGTACAATCTCATGTATAAATTTCATTGTTCAGTGTCTGGTACAAATTATCACCTGGTAAGTAATGTTTTTCACCTAGTGTTCCGGTTACTTCAAAATAAAGCAGGGTGGGTCCAGCGTGGTAATGACTCATCATGGGAGAGACTTCATTGTTCTGCTGGGATTATCCAGCTATGGGTGTGCCTGGGGGTGAGGAGAACAAAGGCAAGCATTTTTGACCTTCCTCTAGAGTTTCCAATAGTCAGTTAGTAATGCTTAATGACATCCATGACTTAAGGCTCCAACAGAGCCTCTCATCTCATGGTTGGTAAATAGGAATAAGAAGAGACCAGGACTTCACAGTCCTCCTCGTGGACACACTCCCTAGCCCTAAGATGCCACCCCTATTAGGCTACATTTCTAATTTTTTTTTTTTAGGTTTTCATTTTATTTTATTCTCTTTTATCTGCTCTTGGGATCCTTTTCCTCCTAATTGTCTGCCCCATCCATCCTTGATAGGATGGTATGCCTCGTCTTGTTGTATCTTGTGCCTTGTTCAATGGAGATCCCTCGGAGGCCTGCTCTTCTCTGAAGGGAAACTGAGGACGGTTGGATCTTGGGTGAAGGGATGTTGGAGAGGGCACTGGGAAGAGTGAAGGGAGGAGAAATTGTGGTAGGGATAGATTGAAAACAAAAAAGAAATTATTTAGAAGAAAAGAGAGTCCAAACCAGGTCTGTTGATCACGTGACCCTGTTCTCATGTCAGGACAAAGATTAGGAAAGTATTACTGGGCGGCTGCTGCTTCTTAATTATGCCATCGTTGGTGCTTCTACATTGCCACTTTTCTCATCAGAAATATTCGCTTCTGTCAAGAATGCTCATTTGGCGAGTAGTTACTGGCTGGCTAAGTGTCAGGGGCTGTGCCAGGGGCTGATGGTTCAGTGGTGAGGGAAACAGGTCATTGTTATCACCCAGCTGATATGCTGGTGAAAGAGAAGCTCATCCATCAGATTAGCTCACACAGGAGGGTGAATGCTGAGGAGGGGCTCATGGTATTCTGATAAATGAAAAGCAGTGGTGTATAGGGACTGGAGGGTAGGGGTGGGGGATGAGGCTGGAGGAGTTGGAGCCAGGGGAGGAGGGGAGGGGTCATTGGCCTGTTCTTAGGGACTGGAGCTAAGGATCTGAAAGATGTGAGAATTCAGCAGGAGAAAGACAGAGGGCAATAAGTATAGGTCTTGTTTCCTAAACACAGTTGAAGGTCACAGAGGAAACACTAGTCACAGCTTCTGGCTGTGGGAAAACCCAGAACACTCTAGGATAACTCTGGAGGCCACGGCTTGGGTTCACATTGAGAGACTGGTAGTTGTTTAGTCTAAAGAAGTGAGGAGAGGGGACGAAGGTATGTGTTTCACGACTGTTTAGGAGGAGAAATTTTCAGCATTTGGCACTCAGTTGAATAGTAAGGGGAAAGGAGAGAGATCTGGAGGCGTCCATTGTAAGCAGCCAAGCCATTCTGTATGTCTACATGGGAGGAGGTGGGTTTGTATAGGAAAGTGCTGATCTTCACAGCTGGGTGGTTAGAGCAGTACTAAATTTGATCTGTCTTTAAAATGTTCACAAGAAGGTGTCAAACAAGATACTGTGTGTTTATAGCACATAGGCTCTGAAACTATGATACATGTTTTGATTGTGATAGAATTTTCTGTCTAGGGACAGAAAATTCGCGGAAATGGAATCTCAGAGATCCATAGAAGTTTAGGTAGAGAACAGAGAGCAAAATAGATGAGCAAGTAAAGACGTACCCAGAGAAGGAGGAGGAAAACAGACTTGAATGCGAGTCAAGGCACGCAGCGTTTCATGGAGTGTATAGTGCCGTGGGATGCCACTTCTCATAAGCTGAAGCCTAGAGAAGACTTGTTTCCAGTGGCAGGCATGGTAAGGCATAGGTGACTTGGAAGTCAGAGGCAACCTGAAGCTCAGCTCCCCTTCCTGCAACACCACCTAAGCTCCAGAAACATGTTGTTAACTCTCTGAAGCAACCCAAAGAAGGCAGATTCCTGACTAGTGGAACTGAAATTAAGCTGAATTGCAGGAAACAAACAGACAAGATATTTCTTTGACACTGGGCTTTTTAGTGAAATGTAGTCTGTGAGTACCATTCCTTCACTATGGAGACTTTCTGGATGGGTTTCATGAAGTCAACTAAGAGGTGCTTCTTGTCTAGAATAGACTTACAGACGAGCAGAGGTGAAGCCGTTAGCGTAAGACGACTGCAGCTAACATCTAGGCAAAGTGGAAGCATATTCAGCATGGGCAGATTGTTGAAATACAAAGAAGAAAAAGATTAATAGGTGATGAGGAATGCACAGTCAAAATAGAAAAGTACAATCAAAATGGAGCGTACTTCAGGACAGGAAGCCCCCTGAGAGTCTGAGGTAATTCCCACCTTAGGATATACTTGGGAGAGCCACGGATAGACTATTAGTTTTTTCAGCATGCCGTTTCTTCCTTTGTACTTTAGTAAGCAGAATTTCAAGTCTTTTTCAATGCTTTTTGTACAAGGTGGAGATTTCACCCAAAAAATATCTCTGAAAATGCTTTTAAAGCTACAGCTTTTGTGGTTCATTTATTCCAATAGAAAATTAAATTTAGCTATAGGATCAAGAAAGTCAGAACTGCTTTGGGTAGGAAAGAAAGAAGATGACAAAGGTGTGTTTCCTTTTTTAAAATCTCAGTTGGTACTGATACTAAATATTAACTTTAAGAAATATCAAGAAATTAGTAATGTTTAGGAAGTGGTGAAACATGGATTTTGATATTTTACTTAAATATTAAGATTATTAACCAGGCATACTGCCTTACACCTGTGGTCACAGAACTTAGGAGGTAGAGATAGGACATTAGGAATTCAAAGTAGCTTTGGCTATTTATTATATCTGAGGCTAGCCTTGGCTGCAAAAAGTATAAATCTTGTATTTATTAAAGTCTGTTGGTGACATCACTAAGAATTAGCCATACACAGTCTTTAATAAGATCCAAAGTTCTAATAAGATTTAAAAGAATTGATTAATTCTTTAAATAGGTGTTCCTTTCAAGTGACATAGAGACATTTCAATCAATTGGGGAGATTGGTTTTATTAACCACAAAGGGTTGGACATAAGGTGATTGTCATAAGATAATTCAGGTAAAGCTTAGATATGATAGCCACATTTTTACAATCTGTGAAAGCCCCACTTTATAGTATTTTTCAAAAGAGAAGAGCAGAGGTTTTGCCTTAGGGGCCCTTGCTCAATTTCCTGATGACATTGCTCACCTACACTGGTCACATAGCTGCTTCTTTCCTCTAATCTACCATCTGCTGATCTGTTCCACCCAAGCTTTGGGAAGACCTTGTGCAGGCTATGTCCACTTGACCAAGGTAGAGTCATTTGAGAGAAGGGAGCCTCAGTGGTGAGGCTGTGGGCAAGCCTGTAGGACATTTTCTTAATTAGTGATTCATGGAGTCAGGGAGAACCCACCTCACTCTGGCCGGTACCATCCTTGGGCTGCTGGTCACTGCTATATAAGAAAGTAGGCTTAACAAGCCATGAGGAGCAACTGGTAAGCAGCCCATCTCCATGGCCTCTCCACCAGCTCCTGCCTCCAGGTCCCTGCCCTGTTTGAGTTCCTGTCCTGACTTCACTCAGAGATAGACTATGATGTGGAAGTGTAAGCCAAATAAACCCTTTCCTTCCCAACTTGCTTTTGATCATGGTGTCTCATCATAGCCATAGTAACTCTGATTAGGATGGATATTAAGTGCTCTCTTAAAGTCAGTGCTTTCTTCTCCTGAACTCATTTTCCTTTGCTGTATATAGGTGTGATGCAGGTCAAGTGGGAGAATTCTGACAATCTAATACGTTCTTCATTCCTGTACACCATGTACGATATGCCAGGGTTTAGAAAAAGAGTGGCATCTTGTGTGTTCATAGGTCCCAGTTAGAGCCTTCTGCTCTGTGTGGGTCTGGGTATCATGATCTGAAAGAACTTCCAAAAGCATTTCAGTTGATCATTTTCCAGATGTACCATCAGCAATGACTCCATGGTGACTGTAAGCCCTACTGCCATTTGTAGCCCGAGGTCACCTAGCTGCATTCATCCTGGTCGCCCTGATCTGGTGTTTTCCTGGCAATGTATTGTTCTCGCTGTCCTTCCCAGCTACACCTGTCGCCATGTACAAGCCCAACCACCAATATACTTAGTTCCCTTTCATTCCAAAAATCTGCCCTCAAGGTTTAGTTTGGTACACATTTCCTCCGTGAAACCAAATACATTTGGTACTCTTCCCCATTAGTTTTTTCCCTCATTTTTGAATTTCTCATCTATTTTTACCACCCACCTTTGGGCTTGCCTTTTGTTAGTCTCTGGTAATCCTTTGTGTTTCCTCAATTTGAAAATGTATTGATGTTATATGCTAAACTGTTAGAGCTGCAAAGGACATTAGCATCAAAATCCTCACTCTTTTATTCTATCTCAGTCAATCAGTTTCCCCTCTGAAACCCCCTACCCCATTCCCCTTCTCCCTGCTTCTATGAGGGTGTTTCCCCACCCACTCACTCACTTCTGCCTCCTTGCTCTGGCATTTCCTTACACTGGGTCACTGAGCTTCACAGGACCAAGGGCCTCTTCTCCCATTGATGCCCGACAAGGCCATCTGCTACATATGCAGCTGGAGCCATGAGTCCCTCCATGTATACTCTTTGGTCGGTGATTTAGTCCCTGGGAGCTCTGGGGGGTCTGATTGGTTGATATTGTTGTTCTTCCTATGGGGTTGCAAACACCTTTAGCTCCTTCAGTCCTTTCTCTAACCCCTCCATTGGGGATCCTGTGCTCAGTCCAAAGGTTGGCTGCGAGCATTCAACTCTGTATTTGTCAGGCTCTGGCAGAGCCTCTCAGGAGACAACTATATCAGGCTCCTGTCAGCAAGTGCTTCTTGGCATCCACAATAGTATCTGGGTTTGGTGTCTGTATATGGGATGGATCCCCAGGTGGGGCAGTCTCTGGATGGCCTTTCCTTCAGTCTCTGCTCACACTTTGTCTCTGCATTTCCTCCTGTGAGTATTTTGTCCCCACTTCTAAGAAGGACTGAAGCATCTACACTTTGGTCTTCCTTCTTGAAAACCATTCTTATATTCAGAAAATATTCATTTCGAACCAAACTCTGAGGGCCTTAGTTCTTTCTCAGACTGTGATCTTATCCTTTGGTATGTGTGTCTGACTTGAGCAGCTCACTGAAAGTCTGCACACCACCAGCATCAGTTGACCCCCAGCAGTCCCTTCCCTGTCAGTTCCTGTCCTCCAGGCTGCTGCTCCTGGTTATATCAAAGATGGGAGCAGCTGGAATCAAATGAGACAGTGATTACTGATCATGCCGACAGCCGCAATACTAACCAGCATGTAAATAATTGAACATGTTACCTGGGAAGCATGCATGCATTCAAGATCAGACTGAAAGACATTTTCTGAACTAGCCTCTGCCATCATGAAGTGATTTTGCTCGTATTTTATTTATCTGATCTGGACCAAACAATGCTGCTTGGAGATGGTGAACGTCAGAGAGATTAAACTTCTTTACAAATAGACTCATGTCAGAAGATCCTGAAGAATGGCAGACTCTGGGAAGAAGTAAGTTTTCTTAGAGTTCTTCAGTTCTGAAATGACCTGAGTGGTAGTACTCTGTGCCTCTACTCAGCACAGAACTAGCCTGGGTGATAATGCTCTATACATACACTGCACCTTACACTTTAGAATGTGCCTGCAAATTTACTGTTTCAGTTACTTCAATAGAAGTATTTGGAAAGCGTTGTTTTACTCTTAAGGAGAAAGTAATGTAGGCCTATGAAGGCTAAATGATTTGTAGAAGTTTGACTGACAGTTCTTTTTTCTTTTCTTTTTTTTTATTGGATGTATTATTTACATTTCATATGTTGTCCCCTTACCCCATCTCCCACCCACCCAGGATGACTGACAGTTTTAAGAATTATATTAGAAGGTAAGATTCGTCCTTGATTTTCTAGTGCTTTCTAAACCTGTCAGGTGATCTAGTCCATCACACACTTTAGTGTATAGGAGAAGAAACTATAATTCTGTCTTCTTTAGCTTAGTCTTCTGGTCCTAGTCTTTATCAGAGGAGTCAATTGTGTCAGAAAAGATATCCCTTAATGGTCCAACAGGACTTTTCTTCATGTCAAGGTCCAGCCTTGACACATGATCTGGGTTCTCAACTGGAAGTAGGGAAATCTGGAAGGAGTATAATAAACACACACAGACAATTTTTGGGGGGTATAAGCTGACAGGTAAAATTTTCAAGGCTTGAAGTTGCTCTTTCTGTCTCTGTCTCTGTCTCTGTCTCTGTCTCTGTCTCTCTGTCTCTGCCTCTGCTCTCCCCACCCCCTCTCAGATTGAGGCTGCATTCTCCTGTGCACTCTGCTTTTCTTCTATGCGCTTTTCTTTTCTTGCACTCCCATAGTCCTACACACCTCTGTGCTTTCCCTTTCATTCACACACTCTCTCCATGTGCTCACACATACACCACACGCACTCTGTCCTCATACTCTCCACACTCCCCTCACACTCTCCACATTCCCCTCACACACTCCACACTCCCCTCACACTCTCCACACTCCACACTCTCTCACCTTTAACTTACCCCAGTATTTTATTGTTACTCCAAAAGCAGGTAGAAAAAAAAAATCATTGTATCATCATTGCCAAATCAAATTCAAAAGAATGGCCACATCTCACAAAGAATTAAGAATTACAATTGTTCCCCAAAGTTTCAAGCATCCCCTATTCCCAGGCCTATGTCCATAATAATAATAATAATGGCAAATTTATTGTTATTTAAACTTACCTTTTGACTTATTATACTAAAGAGCTCAGAGGTCCAAAGTCATGCATTTTCCTGTGAAGCTCTAATGAATAAATGACATGGGCAAAGCTGCCAGGCAGTGACCAGAAAGAGTCTCCTTAACCCTTAGCTCAGCCACTCCACTAGCTTTCTGCTTCTGTACATTGCACACAATGACTCTCCTAAGAGTCTCAGTATTTTGACTTAGTTTTACTAGTATATAATTTTATATACTCTATACTCGCTTATCCAGGAACCACTCTCAAATGTTGTGCAAAACTCATTTCATAACTTCAATAGCTTTTTCCTTTCATGGGGACCCAATATTGGCTTTACCTCATTTTCTTAATTTCTTCAAACTTTCCTTGCAAGTCAAACATTAATCTGAAACTACCATTGTGCAGTTATTACATTGTTTCCAAGATGAGAGCACACAGCATGTACCTGGGCCATTAGGACTGTGCTGTGCCCCTAGGCCTCAAGTTTTAATTGTTTAAGAATCACTATATCAAAGAACATCTAGTTTCATAGAATTCACCAGAGCAAGAGAAAGAAATAGGAAAGTCAGATATAATAGAATAATTCTGCACACCAACGCCAACTGAAAAACAGTCACACAGAAATGAAATCTATACAGCCGTTGTCCAGGGCTAAGGTTAGGAGAAATGGGAACAACTGTTTTTATACAAAGACTATTCAGACTACTGAGATGTCTCCATTCTGCCTACTGCATGCAGACAGTCCCTTATCTCAGATGGCAGGTTCCCTGGAGGGATGTGTCTCCTGCTTCTCAGGAACTCGGAGACCATCCTCTTTACAAGGAGCTGCAGAAGTCTTCTGAAATGTCTCTATTCCACTCTGCTGAGGGCAGTCCTTGTCATGGTATGCTGTTCCCAGCACGTCATTGAAAAAATGATTGTTCTTTCTCCTAGATTCTATAGATATATCAATAATGTGATACCTCTTTTCACATAGATGGTTAAAAGGGTCTGGTTTCTGCCCTCTTGAGTAGTTCCAACATCTCCAGATTAAAACTGTAGGTAAGTCTCTTATCATGAACTACTGGACATATTTTTATTTTAATGTGGGAAATAGTTTCTTGGGAAATTTGATGGGGTTTCCATGATTTTACTTTATTTTTTCACTTTTATTTTTTTAATATTGCTTTTTCATCCTAGCATCTGGCTTCTAGCCAGTCATGGTCACTGTAGAGCACACAAAGCTGACTTACTTCTAGTGCTTTATTGAGCATCATAATGCTATATGGTTTACAACTCCAAAGACCTGGGAAGCCATTGCACTCAAGGTTTCGGCAGGAATCCTATCAGATTCTTCAGGGTTGGGACATGTCTGTTAAGTTTATGATGTAGGCTCTTTCAGTCAGCACAAACCTATGGAGAGAATAAATGCTTATGGATATAGTTTTCACCCACTGGGTCAGGGTCAGAGAAAAAGTTTACCTCCTTGTACAGCATTGATAATATCTCAATATTTTTTTGAGATAACCATATCTCAAAACACAACGACAACAAAAGCAAAAACAAAAGTCAGCCACAATGCCAGGTGATTCCTAAGGCGCATGGGAGTTTTTTATGGTATAGTTGTTTGCTTATGTGGGCCATTCTGCTTTTCTGTAGTACACAATTAGTATAGCTATAGTTCACAGACATTCTTTGAGTATGTTCCTTCTTGTAAAAACATGATGAATTTGTTTTTGCTAACAGTATTCAGTGGTCTTGTGTGCAGACTGTAACAAAGTACAAAAATATCTTGGTTATAGACTTGTTCACCAAGAAAATTGGGAATGATGAGGGAAGAATGCTACTTCATCATGAAATATTAAACATCGGGCTGTCAGCCCTTTATCCCAGACACCCACACACTCCTCTGGATCACCATCCCTTACATCGAACTCACTCTAGCCTATAGACTGATCCATGCAAACAGACGCCAGTCTCTTACTCCTCCTCTTCTGACTCATGCCAAAAAAGTCATGCAGTTGAAAACATTTTTCAACTCAAGAGACATCATGTGGAAAACTTTCTTGTCTCTAACTTGGGAATATCCTTTAGTAGTCTGACATTTGTGTAATTGATATTTTTAAAGCTTTATTTCTTCAGAGCCTTCCCTGTCTACTAAAACTGAGTCTTCATTGAGTTGCTGTATCTCATGCTTTTTTGGTTCTTTGCAAGTACCCACTGCTATCCACCATTTTACTGTCTGTCTCTGTGCTGGTTCATCCTCCTGGAGTGTAAGGCTTGGGAATGGAGATTGTCTCTGCTGTTTAAAACTGCATGCGTGTCCTAGGTGGAGTGATGCACATTAGGAGCTGATGGATGATCAAATAGATGAATATTCCTAAAAGCTCTTGTAGTTCACTTCGCCAAGAGTCCTGTCTCTATCATTCTAGGTAATTAGTCTTCTCTCATTCTCTCCAGTATCCTTTACAGCCCTTACACCTACCATTACTGGTTCGCTCAGATTCAGAGTCTTTAGGTCCATTTATATTGTTTCAATCTTTTCACGTAGTGTTGACAGAAATACTATTTGGTAATTTTACTATTCTTTTTAAAATAATGTTTTCTACTTGACTAAATCATAATGGGGTTGTATGATTTGTTAATGGAATCTTTTACTTAATTTCATGAGACACTATCTTCACAGTCTTCTTCTGAGACTAATGATTTTTGCATTGTAACTTAAGCTTCTGAAGCAGGAAGATTCTCAGGTTCAGAGCCAGACTGGATAACTTAATAAGTCCATACCTCAAAATAAAAATTAAAAACAGGACTGGGAATAATTTTAGTTACAGAGTACCTGGCTATTTCCATTGAGAGCCTAGGCTCAATCCTGGATATAGAAAAAGAAAAAAGGAAAAAGAAAAAAATTCTAGTGCAATTGCTATTGGGATTCAGAAAGTACAATTTTTATAATTTTTATTTCCTTCTAATATGATTATTTCTCAAAGGTACTTGAAGGGAGGAAAAGAAATTCACCGTGTAACTAGTATTTTAGTTACTTTCTATTGCAATGAAGAGACATCTAGTCAATTTATAAAAGAAAACATTTCATTGGAGCTTCCTTACAGTTTCAGAGTGTAGTCCATTAATATGGCTCTAAGCAGCAGGCATGGTGCAGGTGCATTTGCTGAGAGCTCACATCTAATCTGCAAGCAGGAAGCAGGGTGGGGTAGGGCCAGAGACAAAAAGAGACTGGGCCTGACATAGGGTTTTGAAACTAAAGCCTACTCCAGGTGACACACCTCCCCCAACAAGGCCACACCTCCTAATCCTTCTTAAACAGTTCTACAAACTAGGAACCAAGCATTTGAAAATCTGAACATAGTATGGGGGTCATTCTCATCCAAACCACCGCAAATGGTTTGCTACTGATTTTTAGAACTCAATACACTGTCTTTAAAATTTGTTCCTCAAATCAATATTGTATTTCTTTTGGTAACTGAAAATTTGATTTTAATGTTTCGGGTGCATGTTACATTCAAAGTACTTCATGTTGCTATTTACTATTTGTTATGAAAATAATAGCTCATGCCTCCACAGTACAGGAAAGTTTTCTCAGAGGCCCTCCCTCTTCAGAGGCCATCTCCCTCTTTCTTTCAGCTTCTCACAATGCTCCTCTAGCCTGCTGTTCTTGGGTCAGGGGCTCCAGGTTTTAAGGTCTGGCCCTTAGGTCAAAGCTTTAAAATGCTGTTACTTCAAAAGTAAAAATGAAGTAGAGTTTCTGTGCTTAGCTTTCTGATGTTGTTAAACTTATGTGTATATTTTATAAAGGATTGAGGGTACCTTTTCTCTGAGAGAGAACATGCATCAAATGGTGTATGGAATTCCTGCATTTGTGGTAAAAATTCCATTAATTGCCCAAACAAGAACAATTTATACACAGTACATCTATTGGTAAGCCTTCTAGGAACCAACCTCATTCTCGCACGAGACTAGGTGGCATAGAGTCATGCCCCAGTAATTCAGTTACAACGTCATTTAACATGTAGCTCAACCCAGCTAAAGGAATCCAACCTCGAGCCCACGTCGTTTCTTCTGCCTTACATCGTTTTTATTAAAAAGAAAATTATAGTTTAGATGACACCTTTTATCAGTTGTCATGTTAATAAAATAAAAAGCCAGACATTTCCTTTACAGAACATTTTAAATCTTATTCCACAACATACATTCATAGTATGTAGTATCATTTAAGTGCAGAAGGAGCGAATGAGCTAGTGAGTTCATGAATGAATGAATGAATGAATGAATGCGTGGTTTGTGCGTGGCTACTGATAGGGATTTGGTATGCAGCCAAGTCCTAACTTTTACAGGAAAGCAAGTATTTTGCCTGGTAGAATTAGCCTGTTTGTGACGTGAGATGTATGCTAACATCAGTGATTAGATAGGTTAGTACTGTCTTCTTCACCAACCATTGATGTTAGGAACACCCCAAGATGGACAGTTAGATCAGGAAAAGCAGGAAGGATTTCTGTGTGGCTTAGATCAAGCTTTTGAAACTTTTACAGTGAAGGATCAAATAGTATCTTAATGTGTGTAGGCCCAATTGTCTCTGACCATTGCCCAGCTCGGCATTGTGAAAGCAGTCATACTCAAGTGTGGTGGATGATTGATATTAACCATTAATTTCACAGGATCTATTCTCTATTTGTAGACAAACCAGACATCTGTGAGGGCCTTTCTAAGTTGGATTAATTGAGGTAGGAAGTGCACCATTCCATGGCCTGTGGTCCAACACTGAGAATACAATCCGAGTCCCAGCATTCATCTCTGTTTCTTGACTGTGGATACACTGGCCAAGTGTCTGAAGTTCCTACCCCCTCGAGTCTCCTGCAGTGAAGGACTGGACTCCTGAACTGTGAGTCAGAATGAGTCCTCACTTCCCGATGTTGCTTTTCTCAGATTCCTTTTGGAAGACAAGAAAAAGTACTGATAAGCAGTTGCGAATGACAGTATCTTAGTCAAATACCTAGGTAAAGGCTTGGTCTTTAAATCTAGACTTCTCAGTCAACCACTCCCTATTTACAGTTTTAGAAGTACAATGTTTATTACTAAAGTATTTTTACATGAATTTCTTAACCCTTGCCAGGTAGACTAAGATATAAAGTAATCCCTGAAAACCTACATTAGCCTAGAGGACCCTGCAGCTTCCTGCCCTATGCTTCTTTAGGCTGTCTCAAGCAGGTAATAGCTCAGGTCAGTCCTCAAGCATCAGTCAGAGAAAGTGATAAGCAATCCAGTATGTCATGTTGACTGATAAAGCTGATAAAGGTACCGTCCTTACCAGGAAGCTATCTTCTGTTGATACTCACTTATAAAGGAAAAATTAATCTTCACCCACAGAGCTTCACTGGGTTTATAATCCACACTTAAGGGTAGGCCCCATCCCAGCAGTAGATGGCCAACATACAGTGAACTCAATCGTGCTTTGTAGATTTTTTTGTTTGTTTGTTTCATATTCTATTGTTTGGGGTTTTAAAAAATCTTATTTAAAATTTTGCTTGTATATTATGATTTCTAATTTTGTGGGTTTATGTTTTTTATACTCTGGTTTGTCTCTTTTCTAAAGAGAGAAAGGAAGCATTGAGTTGGGTGCATGGGGGAGGATCTAGGAGGAGTTGGGGGAAGGGAAATCATGATCAGAATATATTGTTTGAGAATAATTATTTTCAATAATTTTTTAAAGTAAAAATTACTGTGACCCAGTATAATCACAAAATAAGATTTCTAATTAAATTAAAAATGTATTTTATAACTTTGATTAATCATAGTAAAAGGGACCGAGTCAGACGTAGACAGGCTCTGCTTGTATATACAGGGAACTTCAGAAGCTTGAAGAAAATAGGAAGGTCAGATTGGGATAGCAGAGGAAAGAGCACTGGGTCTGCATGACACATCATCACTGACTTCACTCATACGAACTTGGGCTAAGATTTCACTAGTATCAGAAATGGTTCCCCATCATCTGGGGACAGTAGCAGGAAGAAAATGTGTTATACTGTTTTGTAGCAAATTCTAGCACTCCGTGAGTAGGTGCCAAAGAAGTGTGAGGATGTTGAGACTGAGTTCTCTACCATTGCTCTCCCAGACCTTAATCCTGTGCTTACTAGCTTACTAGCTACTTTCTTACTGTCTTATGCAAGACAGGATTAGGAAGGAAACAAAGGTTGATTTAAAAAGTATGAGCCTCTATCATTCCCAAAAGGGAATGTTAACTTCTGGTTCATGATCATTGCTGTAATCTCATTATCATCATGATAATATTTAATATGTGTTCCAGAGACATTGTGTTCTTTGGATTATCTCATTTAGTTGTGTATCTTGTGCATTGCATTAATTATAATTCAGCTAATTAACTCGTAGTGTTTGAGAACTGTTAGCACATAAACTTAGTTTTATGTTTGACGTAATTATGTTCACATGATTTCAAGAGGCAGATAATTCCCTCTATGTAGAAAAATAAAACGTGTAAGGAGTAGCTACATTTGATTTCCTTTTCCTGCTTCTTTGGATATTTACATTGGTATTTCCCAGTAACATGCTTGTGGTACCAGTTATGTTTTTGATTTCTGTGTATTGGGTCTATAGATTTTCTGTGGTGGAATACAAAATGAAATGGGTTAATCTGTTAGACATTTACATACCTCCCACCCCTATTCACTAGACTTAGATACACTGCTGTCTTGGCTGCATCCAGTTTTCTAAGTTTCTCTGGGTCTCTGATTTAGCTTAGAAGCCACATTTACCTAAAGGCTTTTTGTGATCTCACATGAATACTTTTCTTCCCTGCATGATTTTCAATTTTCTGACCAGTTTTTCCAGTTATCTCTGGAGGAAATCCTCTGGGCATCTCTGAAATGCTCTCATATGGTGTTCTTAGGTTTGCTATTGGCTATTCTTTGCAAGCCACCAAGAGATCACCTCTGTCCTATCTCCTGTTCAATTTCTGGTTTCCTAAATCAGCTGTTCTGTTTTCTCATTTTTTTTTTTTCTTCAGAATATCCTCTTGAATAGATGGAAAAATATCCTCTAGTAATTTCCTAGAAAATATGCTTGAAGATATAATTGTGTACTTGGCACGAGTGAAACAAATTAATTGTTCTTTAAATTGATTTGGCTCTATGACTACATTGGTTATTTACTTATTTGTTCTGAACCATTGGCTATTGAAGCCATGAGCTCTGCCGGTGAGCTTTGCTCCCAGGCAAAAAAGAAATGTTTAGTTATCTTTATCCTTTGAAGATTTTTTTCCTGTTTCTTTGTTTTAGTGACTGTTTTGTGTGTGTTTTGAAACTTTTATTAAATATCTTTGGATATTCACTCATAATCAAAGGACAAGGATGGTGTTCTGAACACACAGGAATATGGGGGTGGGGTGAGGGGTGGGAAGGATGGGAGTTATTAACCCAGGGTCTTCATGTACAGTGATCACAGTGAACTGTGTATTTGGTGAACTGTGTATTTAGGAAACCGTCAATAGCTAAGGGTTATGTGTCTTGTTCATTTGACTCCTGTGAAAAATCTCAGTTCTCAGTGCTGCTGCTGCTCTGGAAGCTGGGTGGGACATGAGAGCTTATAGTCTCGACAAGAGCTGTGGAAGATTTCCCTGCTCCCTCTGTGTTCCCCATGATACACTCTTCCTCCATTATGTCTAGATCCCATCCCACAGTCTAGAGACATGTTTGTTCATTCTCTTGTGCGAGCAAATATCGGACATATTACTGGAGTGAAGCAGATGGAGTCACAGTGCAGGCAAGGGGAGAGAGGGCCCCTAGAGAGTCTGTTTCTAAAACATGTTTCCCCCTCATTCTTTTATTCTCAACTGTCCCAGCTAGTTTTGGCTGCAGTAAAAAATTATCACAGACTGAGTTGCATAGACACAAATATTTATATCTCACAGCTCTGTAGGCTGAGAAGTCCTAAAATTAAAATGCTGGCAGATCTAAAGCTGGCGAGTGCCCGCTCCTGGCATGCAGATTGAGGTCTCTGTGTATCTTCGCATGGTAGACAGCAGAGAAATATATATATATATATGATTAATATGATTACATTTCCCCATTTCCTTTTCTTCCTCCAAGTCATCCCATGTACCCCCTTACTTTTTTTTACTTTTATTTTTTCCAATTCTTGGCATCCTTTTCTTTAATTATTGTTACGTACACACACACACACATACATATTCTGACCCGTTGACCCAGTTAACCTCCTGAATACTTCTTTTCCAGAAGAAACTGATCATAAAATTGAAAATCATGTGGTAAAGGAAAGTATTCATGTGAGATTATGGACAGCTGTTAGACAAGCGCTACTTCTAAGCTAAACCAGAGACCCAGAGGAACTTAGAAAACTGGGTGCAGCCAAGACAGCAGTGTATCTAAGTCTAATGAATTAGGGGTAGGAGGTGTGTACATATGTGTGTTTGTGTGTATGTGTGAGTAATAACATATATGTATGCAATAATATATATTATATATGTATTCCTAGATATATAATACAACTTGCTCAGTCCATTATTACTTATATGCATGTTTTGAAAACTGGTCAGTTAATATTAAATAATCAATTAGGTGCTCTTGGAGAAGACTATTTTTCCCACTCTCAACAAAATTCTAAGCTGCCTATAGTGCTTTGTTTAGGGAGCTTTCTCTCAATCACATTAATGTATCTATTGGTGTGGTCTTTGGCCAGGTAGTATTTAGACGTGGATGCAGCTTCTCTGACATTTTTAGGAGATACAGTATCACAGTTAACTATTTGTTCCTCTGGTTCTTACAGTCTCTTCACCTGTAATGATCCCTGAGCAGCATGGCCCAATAACCTTAAAGGTGCTGCTCTGGTGTGCTTACCTTGGTACTAACCACCAGCTGTCTAATTGGACTTAAGACCCACTTAACAAAAGGAGCATCATGCCTAGTACTGGAATCCTAGCCAACTACCCAAGGCTAGTGATGTGCTAGGTATTGGAAGAGAACCTATAACGACCACTTTACTAAACCAGCATCATCCTAACTATGTTCTAAGTATTAGTACTTATACCCACAGATGATGTTCTCACTCCTCATCAAAGAAACTTCTCTTTGCAACAGACTGAGACCATTACAGAAAGCCACAGCCAATCAAAATACAGAGTTGTGGAGCCCAGTCCCAACCAATAAGTCTACAACACCAACCTAACTTTATGATTTTTTCTTTTGTTAAAACCCATCATGTCTAATTTTTGTAATTTTCATACATTTGGCTTTCTAATGAAGCTCTGTCTACCTGCCAGAGGCCACTCCCTTAGTGAAACGGACTGTACCTTTCCCAGCAGCTATCCATATCAATTGCCTGTAGTTCCTTAGCTAGGGGCAGGACTTTGTGCCCACCGCTCCAGTCCATGTGGGCTTTTGTGCTAGGAAGATCAAGCCAAGCTCCTGCCTGTTTCTATGGGAGTATTAATCTCATCAAGAGAGTCTAACCCCTCAACCCAGTTAACCCCCTGAATAGGAAAAACGTGATGCCTGCTACTGCCTGTTTTCCTCTGCTCCTTCACCAAAACCAAACACAAGGCTTTGATGACTCTAACAGTTGTTCAGATTTCTCCTCATGATAAAGCAAGCAATCAGCAGTAGCAGACACCACTTAGTATACTCTAATTCACTTAAGTTCTTATCCTATGTACCCGAGGATGTCAAATTCTGTCTATGGCTTGTTCATAAAACTTCTCCCTGGTCCCACTTTAGATGCTAATTATAAGCCCAATTACTTGAATTTCTGGACAACAAACTGGATCCTGGCAACCCCAACAAACTAGGCTTAGTAACCCTCCATGAATATACCCATTAAATATCAAGCATGGCTGGGGTGACAGCCAAAGTATGAGGAACTGAGCCTGATTCCCCCGAAAACCATCCCCCTCACACACACAAGCTTGGTATGGTAGAACATGTTTGTAATCCACCTTTGGGGAGGTTGAGGCAGGTGGATCTCTGGAGCTTGTTCGTCAGCCAGCCTAACTCAGTCTGCAAGCCCCACGGCAGCAAGAGACCATCTCAAAAAGAAAATGGACAGCACTTGAGGAAGGACATCCGAAGTTGACCTCTGGCTTCTCCATGGACACATGTGCACGCATGTGCACATACACATGTAGAGAAAAGGAGGGTGGGAGAGAAGGGTAATGATACAAAGCAGAGGAAGGCATGCATATGGTTGAGAACAGATAATGGGGTTTCGTGACCCCAGATCTTACCAGTGTATTTTAACCTTTTAGGCTTAAATAGAGTTAGTATTGGGGGAAAGGTCTTAGCTCTAATCTTCGTAAGAGGACAAGGTAGTTCTCAGGAGATGATTCCTTCTGCCTCTGGATTTGGCAATATTCTTATGGATAATTATTCTCATGGGAGAAGAGGGTTCAGTCCTTCAAGATTTGCTTTTTTTTGGAATCCAAGGTGACTCAAGAGAAGAGGTTTAGGATAATAACTTCATTTTGTACTTCAGCCAAAGCAAAGAATATAGATAGGAAATATAGGATGAGATGCTGGTCTATGATCTAATTTTTAGTTACCCAGTAGGCCCAGGTGAGAAGTCAATCATTTAAAGAAGAAAAGAAAAAAAGAAAAGAAAAAAAAAGAAAAAGGGAGCTTCTACACACTTGTTGTGATACTCAGTAGTTTTACCTGTGGTTCTCAAGAACCCACTATGAGTTAAGATCCTGCAACCTCTTCATTGAAAGGAAATCATTTGATCAGTGGCTCACAGGGCTCAGACAAGCACTGGCACTTATTAGTTTATTATAAAACATATTACGAGAGCTACAGATGAAGGTTGCCCAGGTGGAGGTGTGGGAGGGGCAAATCCACTTCTCTATGCTCTCTGGCAGTTCGGTTCTCGTGGAGCTTCTCATCCAGAAGGCTGGTGAAGCCTTTCCTCTGGAGCTTTATGAATCATTCATTCTAAAAGCATGATGAAGCATGCACAAATACAAATGTTACTGGATAAACAGGCCATTCTGAGGCTAATAAACTCAGTGCAGAAGCACAGGAAGACCATCTTCCTTCATCACTCTCTGTGCCTGAGTAAGAGCTGGGACCTAAACAAGATGAGGTCTGAATACTTCTCTATGGCCAACTATGAAATAGAAAGCCAGAGAAGGCAAGAGCTATGTAGGAAACAGGAACTTGTAGTGTCTGTGGCCTGTCTTGAACCGTGTGTGGGATATCACACTGTATAATAGCTTCCAAGAGGACTCGTTCTAGATCATCACATTAGCACACAGGGTTTGATCTGTAAACTTTCAGTAGGTACAAACATTTCAGTCGACAGCATGAATTTCATGCTACTGTCTTCAAGTCCTGTGTCATATATATATATTTTTTTCCATGATAGAAACTGGATTTTTTTCTTTGCATCCCCCATTGCCAAGTTGGAACTCATTTTTTCATGGTTTTGCTAAATCATTTATTATGTGCCCAGTTTCGGTAATTAGTATGGCTTTTATTTCTTGCACTAATTGAAATTGTATGTTCATTGTTGTAAGAATATCTGTATTCTAGCATCTGTGTCATAATTTCCTCAAGACAAAGATGAAGAAACATTTGTTTTAATTCAACACTCCCAGATTCGGAATGTGTGTCACAACCAGTATAAATATTTTAATGAACAGATGCCTAATTGGGCATCTTAAACTAGAACATTTTATTGACTTCCCTTTATATGCCATTTTTTACTCTTTAGTAAATGCGGTTTTGAAAAATTAAGTGACTCCATGAAGATTACAGAAACAACATTGAAACCAGGATGTATAACCTGGAACCGCTGTTTTTATGAGGATTCTGTAACACACACCTCCAGGTTGTACAGGATCTTCATTTTACAGAGGCCTTAATACAGACCTCTTGTTTCAGAGTGTGCTGTCCTTATATGGGACGCCATTTTCTTTCCCTTTACCCTCAGTGCTTCTGAGGTTAACCTTTTGTGAGCACTGTAATGGACACATTTCCTTTCACATGGGCAGCTTAAGCCTGAAGCCGTCTACCTTCAGCATCTCAGTTGCTGAGCTCATGTTCCCTCCTTGCCAAAAGCTTCTATTAATTTACACAATGATAGGTTGTTCTAAGGAGTAAAAGGAAAGCACAAGTGCCAACCACTCCTGTGAACCAGAGTGTTTCCTGTTGTAATGTAGAGGCAAACCGTGCTTCAGCTTCTCAAAGTAGAGAGGTGGGGCACATTAATAAATGTTTTCAAGGTACAGCTCTAATCTAAAAAATTTGAAGTGAGAAAACCTTTTTTTTTTTTATAAAAGATTGATTTATTTTATGTATATGAATACACTGTAGCTATCTTCAGACACACCAGAAGAGGGCATCAGATCCCATTACAGATAGTTGTAAACCAACATGTGGATGCTGGGAATTGAACTCAGGACCTCTGAAGGAGCGCTCAGTGCTCTTATCTGCTGAGCCATCTCTCCAGCCCCTGATGATTTTTTTTTTAGATTTATTTTTTCTCAAATCGTAATTCATTCACACAGGGGTTATAAACACAGAAAGGCAGGATGTGGGGAAGGGAATGACACTCGAGTGTGGGTGTTCAGGGGAAATACAGATATCTTCAGAACCGGGTATCGGCTGGGTGAAGGTTCAGGGGACAAGTCATTATGACTCTGCCTATGACTCGCTTGTCCTTATCTAAGTTGGTATTATCTGCCAAGGCTACCTATTTACAAGGTCTATGACTACTCAGACTTGTAGATTTCCACAAAAGCTGCCTGTTTACATTAGCTTATAGCCATCTGTTTCAATGTTTTTCCACTGAGACCCAAGACTTGGTGTTAGTATACATGTATGACAGGCCTTCTGCTGATTTTAGGCCTATTGTTGATTTTAGGACTTCAGTGTGTAAGCTGGTCTGCCCCTGACATCTCCTCCCTTCTCTAAGTATAGAAGGGCTGTGGCAACTCTAAACTTGCAAAGGCGGGGATAGAAGCCTGACCTCCAGTATTTGAAGGGGACCTTGTAATGGCTCCAGTCCCCCTGTCGTTGTCCAGTGAGGCATGAGGGCCAACCCATCCCGATGTCTTTTTCCTGGAGAGGGGATACTTTTGACATTAACCCCTATGCAGTCAGGCTTGTCCCTTAGGGAACCCAGATAGATATTTTTATCTTTTATTTATATTCCCTTGCAGTGCTTAGCCTCGCAGCCTAAACAAGAATTCAGATCGCCTGTCAGAGGGGGTTCTGGGTGGCCCCTCTCTGCTTGGTCTAGGGGCAGAAGTCCCCCCTTTTAGGTTGGGTGGAGATGGGTTTTGGAAACACCCTGTATAAAGTAACAACCTCATCTTGAGTCTTGTGGTCCTCCATAGCTAACTTATGATAATGTATCTGAATAGGTTTTGCTACCAAATTATTTATCTGTTGTATCGCAGAGTTAGTCCGCCTATTTGAGAGCCAGGAACCAGCAGAAAAAAAGCAAAAAGAACCCAAATAATGGTCCCAAGATGAGAGGAAATAGGGTTGACAACCTTGGAGTGGCTGAAAACCAATTCTTGTACCAGCCTTCATCTGTCTCTTTCTCTCTCTGATTTTTCTCAGGGCCTTCACTGACCTATTTCATGCTCTCTTTAACCCCCCTTGTCTTATCTATGTAAAGGCAACATTCTTCTTTAAGGGCTGTACACAATCAAGAGCTGTACACAGCCTTTTCTATTGTGATAGAGTAATCAAGTCCAAAAAGGATCTTTGCGATTTTAGGAGGTCTCTTCAGACAGTGAAACGAGGGATTTCTTCAGATTAGTGATATCAATCTCTAGCTGTTTGATGTTCTTGTCAGTGGCCCTTCAAACGTCTGAGTAGTATAATTTTGGAGGCCAGCTTCTGGATTAGAACTTCTAACAGCAGACATCACGGGTGATTTATTTTTACCTTGAAAGGATAAAGAAGGGAATTCTCAGGGAGATTTCTCTTCCCTGGATGTAAATTGTTATTCATCTTATTTATGGTTGGGCCTGGCTTTGTGTGGGTATCTATTTATTTCATTAATCTTTTTGGTAGCCAGTTAGCTGTGCCTTCTGTGGTATCAAACCAGCATCTCAATCCTCAGCCCCATAAGGGAACTGGGTCTGGGCCATTCCCTTTAAGGGTAAGAGGGTCCTTCCCCATATCTGTGGCAATGTTTTTGTTGGTCTCGGTGGTGCCAGAGACAGACAGCAGCAGATTTGCCATGAGCTTTCAGCTTTAGAGAGTTAAAAGTGAACAAGGCATGATGGAGAGTATTTCAGGGGGACTCCTTCTGGGGCGGGGTACCATTCCCCCTCTTTTGTTTTTAAAACCAATTTTTCAGAGTTCTTGTAAAATCAGGGCAGAAGCGCCAACAGTCACTCCTTCCACACTCAGAGAGTCATGAAGACCCTATTTAAAGATATATAAATCTATATTAATAATCTTTTGTCAAAGGACTATTATAGCACCGCCGACAACTAATCAGGCTATATAATATATCGATTAGTAATACCTTCTTCTACTTTTTGTGAGATTACCTCTTTTTTGTCAATTAATTGTTGAGGAAAATTAGGATTTACATCTCACTTGAGAGTATTGAACAGAGACTTAAATTCTTTTGTGGAGAGCTTAAAATAGGATCTTAGCCAATTAGCAACTCCTAGAAACTTTTGAAAATAGTTTAAAATAAGTAAACACTCTCTCTCTCTCTCTCTCTCTCTCTCTCTCTCTCTCTCTCTTTTGGACCCTTTATCTGTGTTTTTTTTTGTTGTTGTTGATGTTGTTGGATATACGTATTTACTTTTCAATGTTATCTCCTCTCCCATTCTCCCCCCAAAATCCTTATCCCATACCGTTCCTCCTATTTTTATGAGGGTGTGCTCCAAACATCCCCCCAGTCCCATCTCCCTGCTCTCAAATTCCCAAACAGTAGGGGATCCAAACTTTTGGGGACCATGGCCCTCCACTTCCACTGAAGTCTGACATGGTCACCCTCAATTACCTATACAGGTGGAGACATGAATCCCTCCCTTTGTGCTCTCTGCCTGGCAGTTTAGACTTTGGGAGCTCTGGTTGAAACTTTTGATACTCCTTCTAGAAAGGACCAAATCTCCCACACTTTGGTCTTCCTTCTTCTTCTTGAATTTTATGTGGTCTATATGTTTTTTTCTTAGATATTATGAGCTTTTGGGCTAATATCCATTTATCAGTGAGTGCATGCCATATATGTTCTTTTGAGATTGGGTCATCTCACTCAAGATGATATTTTCCAGCTCCATCTATTTGCCGAAGAATTTCATGAACTCATTGTTTTTAATAGCTGAGTAGTACTCCATTGAATAAATGTGCCACATTTTCTGCATCCATTCTTCTGCTGAAGGGCGTCTGGGTTCTTTCCAACTTCTAGCTATTATAAATAAGGCTGCTATGAACATGGTGGAGCATGTGTCCCTGTTGTATGTTGAAACATCTTTTGGGTATATGCCCAGAAGTGGTATAGCTGGGTCCTCAGGTAACACTATGTTCAATTTTCTGAGATACCGCCAGACTGCTTTCCATAGTGGTTGTACCAGTTTGCAATCCCACCAATAGTGGAGGAGTGTCCCTCTTTCTCCACATCCTCGCCAACATCTGCTGTCACCTGTGTTTTTGATCTTAGCCATTCTGACTGGTGTGAGGTGGAATCTCAGTGTTGTTTTCATTTGCATTTCCCTGATGACTAGGGATGCTGAAGACTTCCTTAGGTGCTTCTCAACCATTCGAGCTTCCTCAGTTGAGAATTCTTTGTTCAGCTCTGTGCTCCATTTTTTAATAGGGTTCTTTGATTGTCTAGAGTCTAATTTCTTCAGTTCTTTTTATACCTTGGATATTAGCCCTTTATCAGATGTAGGATTGGTGAAGATCTTTTCCCAATCTGTTGGTTGCCAGTTTGTCCTATTGACTGTGTCCTTTGCTTTACAGAAGCTTTGCAGTTTCATGAGGTCCCACTTGTCAATTCTTGGTCTTAGAGCACAAGCCATTGGTGTTCTGTTCAGGAACTTTTCTCCTGTGCCCATGTATTCCAGGCTTTTCCCCAGTTTCTCTTCTATTAGTTTCAGTGTAGCTGGTTTTAGGTGGAGGTCCTTGATCCACTTGGAATTGAGCTTTGTACAAGGAGATAAGTATGGATCATTTTGCATTCTTCTACATGCTGACCTCCAGTTGGACCAGCACTATTTGTTGAAAATGCTGTCTTTTTTCCACTGGATGGTTTTAGCTCCTTTGTCAAAGATCAAGTGACTGTAGGTATGGGGGTTCATTTCTGGGCCTTCTATTCTATTCCATTGATCCTCCTGCCTATCTCTGTTCCAATACCATGCAGTTTTTATCACTATTGCTTTGTAGTACAGCTTGAAGTCAGGGATGGTGATTCCTCCAGAAGTTCTTTTATTGCTGAGAGTAGTTTTCGCTATCCTGGGATTTTTGTTATTCCAAATGAATTTTAATATTGCTCTTTCTATCTCTGTGAAGAATTGAGTGGGAATTTTGATGGGGATTGCTTTAAATCTGTAGATGGCTTTTGGCAAAACAGCCATTTTTACTATATTAATCCTTCCAATCCATGAGCATGGGAGATCTTTCCATCTTCTGAGATTTGCTTCGATTTCTTTCTTCAGGGGCATGAAGTTCTTGTCATACAGGTCTTTTACTTGCTTTGTTAGGTTCACACCAAGGTATTTTATATTATCTGTGACTATTGTGAAGGGTGTCATTTCCCTAATTTCTTTCTCAGCCATTTTATCTTTTGAGTAGAGGAAGGCTACTTATTTGCTTGAGTTAATTTTATATCCAGCCACTTTGCTAAAGTTGTTTATCAGGTTTAGGAGTTCTCTGGTGGAAGTTTTGGGGTCACTTAAGTATACTATCATATCATCTGCAAATAGTGAGATTTTGACTTCTTCCTTTCCAATTTGTATCCCTTTGATCTCCTTGTGTTGCCTAATTGCTAATTGCTCTAATTGCTCTGGCTAGGATTTCCAATACTATATTGATTAAGTAGGGGGAGAGTGGGCAGCCTTGCCTAGTCCCTGATTTTAGTGGGATTGCTTCAAGTTTCTCTCCATTTAGTTTGATGTTGGCTACTGGTTTGCTGTATATTGCTTTTACTTTCTTTAGGTATGGGCCTTGAATTCCTGATCTTTCCAAGATTTTTATCATGAAGGGATGTTGAATTTTGTCAAATGCTTTCTCAGCATCTAGTGAGATGATCATGTGGTTTTTTTCTTTGAGTTTGTTTATATAGTGGATTACATTGATGGATTTCCATATATAGAACCAACCCTACATTCCTGGGATAAAGCCTACTTGATCATGATGGATAATGTTTTGATGTGTTCTTGGATTCGGTTCGCTAGAATTTTATTGAGTAATTTTGCATCAGTGTTCATAAGGGAGATTGGTCTGAAGTTCTCTTTCTTTGTTGGGTCTTTGTGTGGTTTAGGTATGAGCATAATTGTGGCTTCATAGAATGAATTGGGTAGTATACCTTCTGTTTCTATTTTGTGGAATAGTTTGAAGAGAATTAGATGTAGGTCTTCCTTGAAGGTCTGATAGAATTCTGCTCCAAAACCATCTGGTCCCAGACTTTTCTTTGTGGGGAGGCTTTTAATGACTGCTTCTATTTCTTTTGGGGTTATGAGACTGTTTAGATGGTTTATCTGGTCCTGATTTAACATTGGTAACTGATATTTGTCTAGAAAATTGTCCATTTCATCCAAATTTTCCAATTTTGTTGAGTATAGGCTTTAGTAGTAGGATCTGATGATTTTTTTAATTTCCTCGGTTTCTGTTGTTATGTCTCCCTTTTCAGTTCTGATTTTATTAATTTGGATACTGTCTCTGTGCCCTCTGATTAATCTGGCTAACGGTTTATCTATCTTGTTGATTTTCTCAAAGAACCAGCTCCTGGTTTTGTTGATTCTTTGGATAGTTCTTTTTGTTTCTATTTGGTTGATTTCAGCCCTGAGTTTGATTATTTCCTGCTGTCTACTCCTCTTGGGTGTATTACCTTCTTTTTGTTCTAGGGCTTTCAGGTGCGATGTCAAGCTGCTAGTGTATGCTCCCTCCAGTTTCTTTTTGTAGGCACTTAGAGCTATGAATTTTCCTCTTAGCACTGCTTTCATTGTGTCCCATAGGTTTTGGTATGATGTATCATCTTTATCATTAAATTCTAAAAAGTTTCTAATTTCTTTCTTTATTTTTTCCCTTACCAGATTATCAATGAGTAGGGTGTTGTTCAGTTTCCATGTGAATGTGGGCTTTCCATTGTTTTTGTCATTTTTGAAGACCAGCCTTAGACCATGGTGATCTGATAGGATGCAGGGGATTATTTCAATTTTTTATATCTGTTGAGGCCTGTCTTGTGCCCAATTATATGGTCTATTTTGGAGAAGGTACCATGAGGTGCTGAGAAAAAGGTATATTCTTTTGCTTTAGGATGAAATGTTCTATAGATATCCGTTAAGTACATTTGGTTCATAACTTCTGTTAGCTTCACTGTATCTCTATTTAGTTTCTGTTTCCATGATCTATCCATTGCTGAGAGTGGGGTGTTGAAGTCTCCCACTATTATTGTGTGAGGTACAATGTGTGCTTTGAGCTTTAGTAAGGTTTCTTTTATGAACGTGGGTGCTCTTGTATTTGGCGCATAGGTATTCAGAGTTGAGAGTTCATGTTGGTTGACTTTTCCTTTGACAAGTATGAAATGTCCTTCCTTATCCTTTTTGATAGCTTTAAGTTGAAAGCCGATTTTATTCGATATTAGAATGGCTACTCCAGCTTGTTTCTTAAGGCCATTTGCTTGAAAAATTGTTTTCCAACCTTTTACTCTAAGGTAGTGTCTGTCTTTGTCACTGAGGTGGGTTTCCTGTAAGCAGCAAAAAACTGGGTCCTGTTTCCATATCTAGTCCTTTAGCCTATGCCTTTTTATTGGGGAATTGAGTCCATTGATGTTAAGAGATATTAAGCAGAGGGTGTTGTTGCTTCCTGTCATTTTTGCTAATTGTGGAGACATCGTTTGTTTAGTTATCTTCTTTTGGGTTTGATGGAAGAGGATTATTTTCTTGCTCTTTCTAGGGTATGATTGCCCTCCTTGTATTGGGGCTTTCCTGCTATTATCCTTTGTAATGCTGGATTTGTGGGAAGATACTGTGTAAATTCGGTTTTGTCATGGACTATCTTGGTTTCTCTGTTTATGGTAATTGAGAGTTTTGCTGGATATAGTATCCTGGGCTGGCATTTATGTTCTCTTAGGGTCTGTATGATATTTGTCCAGGATCTTGCGGATTTTATAGTATCTGGTGAGAAATCAGGTGTAATTCTGATAGGTTTGCCTTTATATGTTACTTGGCCTTTTTCCCTTGCTGCTTTTAAAATTCTTTCTTTGTTTTGTGCATTTTGTGTCTTGGTTATTATGTGACGGGAGGTATTTCTTTTTTCATCTAGTCTGTTTGGCATTCTGTAGGCTTCTTGTGTGATTATGGGCATCTCATTCCTTAGGTTAGGGAAGTTTTCTTCTATAATTTTGTTGAAGATATTTATTGGCCCTTTAAGTTGGGAATCTTCACTCTCTTCTATACCTATTATCCTTAGGTTTGGTCTTCTCATTGCGTCCTGGATTTCCTGGATGTTTTGTGTTAAGAACTTTTTGCATTTTGTGTTTTCTTTGACAGTTGTGTCAATATTGTCTATGGTATCTTCTGCACCTGAGATTCTTTCTTCTATCTCTTGTATTCTGTTGGTGATGCTTGTGTCTATGACTCCTGATTTCTTTCTTAGGTTTTCTGTCTCCAGGGTAATCTCCCTTTGTGATTTCTTTATTGTTTTTACTTTCATTTTTATGTCCTGGATGGTTTTTTTTCATTTGCTTCATCTTTTTGTTTGTCTTTTCTTATAATTCTTTAAAGGATTTTTGTGTTTCTTTAAGGACTTCATCCTGTTTATCTATGTTCTCCTCAATTTTTTTGATAGTGTTATTTATGTCCTTCTTAAAGTCCTCTGTCATCATCATTAGAAGTGATTTTAGGTCTGGTTCTTGCTTTCCTGGTGATATGGGGAGTTCAGGACTTTCTAATGTGGGAGAACTAGGTTCTGATGATGGCAAGTATCTTGGGTTGCTGTTGCTTGTGTTCTTGCTCTTGCCTTTCACCATCTGGATCTCCTTTGTGCTATCAGTATTGTCTCTGGAGCCTGTCTTTCCTATTATCTAGGTTGTGTCAGAACTTTTTGGGATGGGTCTTGCTGCTGGGGTTAGAGCTGAGGCCCAAGATCTGCTCAGTGCTCGGGCTGGACCGGAAGGAACCCACGCTCTTGGCCAGGAGTGGATTCCTGGGTCCCAGTGGGTCCCTGTTGCTCCCTGTTTGGGGCAAGTAATGCCACCTCCTAGCCTAAGATACTGCTTGTGTTAGAGCTCCTGAGAGCTCTGCTTCCTCTGGTTCCTGTGAGATTAGGTGCAGAGCTGACTCCCGGGATCTGCCGAGTGCTCAGGCCCAGACCGGATGGAGCCCATGCTCTGGGCCAGGAGTGAATTCCTGGGTCCCAGTGGGTCCTGGTTGCTCCCTGTTTGGAGCAAGTGTTGCTTTTTCCTTACCTGGGGTGCTGCCTGAGTTAAAGCTCCTGGGAGGCCCTCTTTCTCTCGGTTTTCTGAGGTTGGGTACAGAGCTGCCACCTGGGACCTGCTCTATGCTCAGGCCCAGACCGGAAGTCCCCGAGAAAAACTTTTACAGTGAAGAAAATGCCAGTTATTTTATGCTGTTAGGGTTTGAAAACTCTTAAAGAGAAGACATTATTTTATTTTTCTTGAGTGTCTAATTATACCTTTTTCAGTAGATACCAGAAGCATACTAAACACTTAATCTTTGATGAATGAGTTTTTAAATCTAGCATTAAAATGACCTCTCTATTTTAAAATTGTATTTGGACCATTTTTGTCAGAAGTTTGGGAACTCTACACCATATATATTCTCTTAGAAGGTTTTCCATGATCTATGAAAATGGACTTGTCCTGTCTGACTAAGAACTGTTTTATTCAGAGATTTTAATGAATTAAAATAATTACATTCATGAAGTACATTCTGTGTCATGTAGCTAAGAAATATGTTATCTATCTTGAACATAGTTTGTATATCTACTAGTAAAGTGTACAAGACCTATATTTTGCTGTCTGTAAAGATTTAGAGGGAGTAATTCAGTTTCGTTTTTGGTGGCAACAGAGCTGTACAAAATTCTTTAATAAAAAAAGTTTTTCGTGGAACATTTGAGAAAAGTACCTCAGGATGTTATAATTGCAGGTTAGGTTATTTTGACAAGACTGTGTAACTGATCCAAGCAGTTTGAGTTTCTATGTAGAGAACAGGATGGAGCTAAAAATTAAAATCTAAACTGAAGAGGGGTACGCTCACACAGCTGGGAGAGACACTTACACAGCAGAGTTTCATTTGATTCAAAAGGTCTCCAACCACATGCCCTGGGGTGGCTCGATGTCTTATCCTTGAAGTTCTACATATATAGTATAGCACTTGATTCATTTAACTAATACATTTAATAGTATAAATGGAAACATTATGGTTCAGCTGCAGATCGTCTCTCATTAAGATCTCATATTTTCCATTAAAAATGGAAATACATTGTACTTTTAGTCTTTTCTCTCTTGGGGAAATTTTTTTTTTACAATAATAGTAGTAGTGCCTGAGGAATAGTTCAGAATTGTGAACATACAGGTGTGGATCTGGTCCATGTAAACAACATCACCAAGTAATATACCTGGGAAGCAAAAAGGAAGCAATGGGGTATGATTGGGACAGCTGTCAAAACTCTGCTGTCCAGAATGAGTGGTCACTCCACTTAAGCCCTGACTGGCAGGGGCAGGCTTATGGTTAAAAGGAGGCTGACATAGTATAAAAGTTCCTGCCCCTAGCCAGGAACTATAAGAGATGGTGATTGTGCTGTTGAATGCTATTGGAACATGTAGGAGAAAGCAGGGGAGTGACACTGGAGATATGTGGTTTCTAGATACCAAGTCATAAGAGGAGGACTAGAAAGTTCTGAGCAGTGAAGGGAGCAGTTAATAGTGCAGTTACTGTTCTGTTGCTGTGAAGAGAAACCATGACCGACTCTTTTAAGGAAAGCATTTAATTCAGGGCTTGCTTACAGTTTCAGAGGTTAGTCCATTATCATCATGACAAGGAGCATGGCAGCAAGCATGATGCTGTGGAAGTAGCTGAGAGCTCTACCACCTGATCTACAGGCAGGTAAGCAGGCAGGCAAGGAAGCAGAGAGAGGGAGGCGGCTATTGCATGGGCTTTTGAAATATTAAAGCCCACTCATAGTGGCAAACTTCTGAAAAGGCCACACCCACTCCAAGTACTTCTAATCCTTTCAAACAGTTCTACTTCCTAATGAGTAAGCATTCAGATAGATGAGCCTATGGAGGCCATTCTTATGCAAACATTACATTCTACTTCGTGGCCCACAGAGACTTGGAGCCATACCATAATGAAAAGAAAGTCCAATTTCAAAAGTCCCATAATTCATCACAGTCTAAATACTGTTTAAAAACCCAAAGTTCAAAGTCTCTTCTGACACTCATGGCATTCTTAACTGTAACCTCTGTAAAGTCAAAAGCAGAAAGCAAATCATATACTCCCAACATATATGGCACAGAATATATGTTATTATTTTAAAAGGGAGGAAAAGGAACAGTGAGGAAATGTTAGACCAAAGCAAGAGTAAAAGCCTGCAGGCCAAACTCCAAATTTGATATCTCTGTGTCTGATATCAAAATGTTCTTCAGATCTCCAACTCCTTTTAGCTTTGTTGACTGCAACAGACTTCTCTCTCCTGGGCCTGTTCCACAGCCTATTAGCAGCTCTCCTTGGCAGGTATCCCAGGGCTCTGGCATTTCTAACATTCTGAGGTCTCTAACACAATCAGGATTCACTTCAGCTTTACACAATGGCCTCTGTGAGCCTCCTTACAGGGGTACTCCTGACCCCAGCAGCTCTCATTAGCTGAAGAAGGGAATTTCACAATCTCTTGTATCCTCCTTGACTCTAAAGCCAGAACCACAGGATGAAACTGCCAAGTTCTACTTGTTGGGACTGGAACTCACCAATTACATTTGCATCAGATTTCTGTTGTTAATGGTTCCTATTTCTGCTTAAGCTTTTCTTTAATTCCTTCCACGAGTTGAAACCTTAGCTTAAAGTGTTCTTACCCTGAGGTTACCACTCCATTTATTCCATTTAGCACCAGGCTTTTCTTTAAGATTGTTATCTCCTTGATAGTCCAACATCACCTTTTATTGGTGCTCTTTCTCTCCTTATATTATACATTTTTATTTCTCCTTACCCCAGTTGCTGCTTTTTATTGTAGATCTGTGTAAGAGTGACTGCTAATAACCACATGACACAGTCAATACTAGGTTGTCTTAAAATTTGCTCTACCAAGAAGACTGAAGGAGCTGAAAGGGGTTGCATCTCTATAGGGAGAGCAACAATACCAACCAACCAGAGATCCCAGAATCTAAACTGCCAGCCTGGGAGCACATAGGGAGGGACCCATGGCTCCAGCTGTATATGTAGGGGAGAATGGCCTTGTTGGCATAGGTGGGTGAGGAAGTCCTTGGTCCAGTGAAGGCTGGACACCCCAGTGTGGGGGAAATCATAAGTGTTTATGTCTTAACCCTATACCCATGAATGTGACCATACTAATAAAAACAAATGTTAAGTCATTGAGTTTTTTGCAGGTCCTAAACCCAGTGTTTGGTATACTAAGAGAAAAGAGGACACACACTCACATCATTAGCCTCCCACAGAATTATCCTTAGAAACAATAAAGGGAGATGGTTTGGATTTCAAGTGGGAAGGCAGCTGAGACTCTTTTCTTTGTCCTTGACCCTACTCTCCTCTCGTTGAGCCCTAAGAATGAGGCCAACATGCTGTGTACCCAAAACTGAGTGACTTTAAACAGAATTTTTCTTTCCTAGAACTTGTGTAGTACAAGGTGGAAATCATGGTCTTGGCAAGGCTACACCCCCTCCTGTTACATTGCTGCTTGTTTGTTTGTACTTGTAATCAGTAAACCTCTGTTTTTGATTTTAAAAAGACTCTGAATTTGTGTATGCATTATTCCAATCTCTATATGTTTTAACATGACCTTCTTTATTGTGTGCTTATGATATGTGTATTATTATTACTACATTACTCTTTGAAAGAGCATGGTAGCATATATGTTCAATTCCAGTTCTCAGATGGCATAGGCAGGTAGATCTGTGTTCATTCAATATAGTGATATCAAAAAGGATTAGCATTTGACATGTTAGGTACATTAGCACAATGTAAACAAAAAGTAATTCATCAACATGCTTATCATCTGAGATGATCACTACACAATTCATCTTTGTATAGAATAAAGGAATTTAACATCTGCTTACCAAGGCACTGTGACAAATTAGTCTCTGGTTGGAAATTTCATTTGAAAAGGGAAAAGACAGTTTGTTTTTAAACCATATTCTGCATCTGCTGGTTCTTAGCAATTGTTAGCTCAATGTATATCTATGTGCGGAAGAAGTATATTTTGCAGTGGAAAATTCTGATATCCTTCACAGCCTTCCTTGCTCGTGTATAATAGTTATACTGCAGTGGAATGTTCTCTTTCCTCCCAAAATGTGTTAGGCTGAGCTAAGAAGCTGATTAAACATTACCAAGATTTTAATACATGCTTCCTAATTATTTTTATAAACATATTTTCATCTTTGTAGTATTGTGACATCAGTGAATTCTCAGTTCACCAAAACCACTTACATATTTAGTACTTGATCACAAAGCTTTTGAATACATACAAAGGAAGAGTCTACCTGTCAAAATTAGGGTTTTACTGCTGTGAATAGACATCATGACCAAGACTACTCTTAAAAGACAACAATTAATTGGGGCTGGTTTACAGGTTCAGAGGTTCAGTCCATTATCATCAAAGTGGGAACATGGCAGCATCCAGGTAGGCACAGTGCAGGAGGAGCTGAGAGTTCTACATCTTCATCCGAAGGCTGCTAGCAGAATACTGACATCCAGGGAGCTAGAATGAGAGACTTACAACCCACACCCACAGTTACTCAAGGCCATACCTTCTAATCCTGTGACTCGCTGGGCTGAGGATTTACAAACCATCACACTACCTGAGCAAAGAACTCAGAAAAACCTGACTTGAGAAGGATTAGGAGAGCCCTCTTGCTATACTGGTGGCCTCAGAAAGGAGTCATATGGCCACAGTTACAGTCTTCCTATTACTCTCAATTGTGATAGCTCTCAATTCACAGAAGAGGACCCTCTTCTTGTGCTTCCAAGTGAGCATCACACTCGCCTAAAGGTTGTGCTAGGTGTGCGTGTGTGGTGAGCTGAGAGCAGAGTGTCTGAAGGACAGCTCTCTGTTCTCATATCATGTACTTACTGGTGTTATACCAAGCTGGTTTGCCCTGGATTCAGAGGATTCTGAGGAAGAAGACAGGAGACTGATCAAGGTTTCATGGGGAAGTTAAGAGCCATAGATTAGGAAGGTTCTGAGCAGGGTGAAAGCAAAATGAAGCTGTAGAAGGACATGCCATCTCTAGTACACCATCCTATCTATGAGCATGTTCAGATATTTGCCTATAAATCTTCATTTTACCCAGTATATTATATATATAGCAAGTAGAACATATGTTGAAAAATAATAGTAAATAATAAATAGTAAGAAAACTTTTCTATGGTGATACGCCTTTAAATGTTATGTTTATTGAAGTAAATTATGTAGGATGTAGAAGGTCACCCTTAGATAATTTTGGAGAAAAACTCATTTATTTTGCTGACCTACAAACAGTGAGTATCTCTAGCAGAGAATTGAGTTCACTTTATGATTTTTTCTATCATTTACTGTTCGAAATGTATCAGATTAGATATAATTCTTTAATGGTGAATTGTTCTAACCTTTATAATTCTTTTCTCAATTTGCTGGATTATTAACTGTATTTTTAAAACCGAGGATTTTCAAGAGTAAGATTTTTTTAACCCACCTGTAATAAATACGCTTTCTGATTTCAAAGCTGAGGCTTTTGTCTCTGTTTGTGTTAGATATCAGACCATAGAGCTTATAAAGCACACTGTCAGGGGAAACTGTAGCAATAAAGGGTTGCTAAGCAAGTCTCTCAGCTGATTAAACAATGTACCTCGAATTATTTCAACCGTCTGTGCGTCTCACCCGTGATGGAGCAGGTGAGAACAATGCTCACTTCAGTTTTTGTCAGAACTTAACACTAGAAATAAGTGAAAGAGTATCTTACTTATAATAATTACAAAGAAAAGGACTACACGGTGAGATTGTGTGGACTAAATGTTTGAAACAACCCAATATTCAGTAATAATTGAACACGTAGATAAATGTAATTTCATTAAGTATTTCAAAATCATACCAATTGCAGGTTTCTTTATACTGTAATAAATGCTATATTTTATCAGGATACAAATATCTTATTATACAAAACAGAAGCACAGTTTAATACATCCCTTTCATAAATAAGCATCTTTACCCTATTACGGCTGCTTTTCGAAATAAAATTGAGACAGAAGGAAGCCTATTCAGCTTATCCAAATTCTAATTAATTTTGGCACTTGGGTGTATTACAAAATTCGAGCTAGACTCTAAGGAGAGTTGTAAAATGCAGTCATGGACCAGGTGCCAGACTGTTCAAATAATTTATTTTTCTGTTTAGAGTTACATAACTCATTGAAAACAAAGGCAAGGGTGTGTCGCACGGATGGATGGGAAGTGTGCACAGGCAGGGAGCTTCAGGCCTGAGGAGCACACCTGCTCTTGTATGCTAACCTGAGGCTGCCCTGAGAATCCAGTTTTCATTTCCTCCTCATCTTCCTCCTTTCTGTGTGTCGCTTCTTCAGTGAATTCCCAGAAACCATCTCCTTGAGTAGAAAAGAATCTTTCTGTATGTACTTACCCAATAGGTACTTGACTTAAACTTATTCCACTTATCATACTAAGAAGGAAACTTAAATGTCTATGGATAGTATCTGTGGTTCCAATCACTGTAGGTGTAGTAATTGTTCCCTATGACTAGTTGATGTTTTTCCTTTTGATCTTTACTCAGCTATTATCGAGTCTCAAGCACAGTATACTTTCTATACTCAAGGCTCTAAAAATGTCAAAAACCTCAAAGTTTAAAAACATCAAGAACAGGTCTAGGAAAGTGACGAGGGGATGTTAAATGTCAGCATTCAATTCCTACAGGCCTGTTCTGTGGCATTGGTGTCATGAGCTTCTAGATTGTTCTTTGCATCTTTCTCACTTTTCTTTCCTTCCTTTAATGCAGCTGGAATGCTTGTGGATTCTTCTGAAACCTTCTAAGCCTAACTCTGAGGACCCAGCTGGAGGATGCCGTCTGAACACTGCCTCAGGTACACACTGAAGGAGAATGCCCTTTTCAGTATATCGAGCTGAACCCCGCAACACTGCAGCACTGAACACTGAGCAGTGAACACTGAGCACAGAGCACTGAGCACAGAGCATTGAGCACAAAGCATAGAGCACTGAGCACTGAACACAGAGCGCTGAACACTGAACAGAAAGCTAAGCATTCAGCACAGAGCACTAAGCACTGAGCAAAGAGCACTGAGCACAGAGCACTGAATACAGCACTGAGCACAGAACATTGAGCACAAAGCATAGAGTATTGAGCACAGAGCACTGGGCACTGAGCACTGAGCACTGAGCACAGAGCACTGAACACAGCACAGAGCACTGAGCACAGTGTACAGAGCATTGAGCACAAAGCATAGAGCACTGAGCACAGTGCACAGAGCACAGAGCACTGAGCACTGAACACAGAGCACTGACCACTCAGCATAGAGCACTGAGCACTCAGCACAGAGACTGAACACAGAGCACTGAACACAGCACTGAGCACAGAGCACTGAGCACAGAGCATTGAGCACAAATCATAGAGCACTGAGTACAGAACACTGAGCACTGAGCAGAGAGCATTGAACACAGAGCACTGAGCACAGAGCACTGAACACGGAGCACTGGGCACAGAGCACTGAACACGGAGCGCTGGGCACTGAATACAGAACACTGAGAACAGAGCACTGAACACAGAACACTGGGCACTGAGCACTGAGCACAGAGCACTGGACATTGAGCACTGAGCACAGAGCACTGAACACAGAGCACGGAGCACAGAGCACTGAACAAGGAGCGCTGGGCACTGAACACGGAGCGCTGGGCACTGAAAACAGAGCACTGAACACAGAGCACTGGGCACTGAGCACTGAGCACTGAGCACAGAGCACTGGGCATTGAGCACTGAGCACAGAGCACTGAACACAGAGCACGGAGCACAGAACACTGAGCACAAGGCATGAACTGAGCACGATTTGACTGAATAAACAAAACAGTCATAATTTTTGTGACTTGGGTATTTGGAAAAAGGATGAACCACTAAGACCTCTTGATCAAACCTAGAAAAGCCAAATGAGTCTTTGGGTGATACGACTGTTTGTGTTTTTTCTTTTTTCGGATGGTAACCCTATGAGCAAAAGGCAAATCCCTATAAAGGTACATGATAAAATTTTGTAGAAAACTATACTGTCTCTGAAGATTGACCTCTTTAATGCAGTCAGTTTGGGGAGGATTCAGAAGTTTCTGATAATATCTTTTTTGAATATTTATTTATTTAACAAGCATTTGTTGAGGCAAACATTCAACTTGATGTAAAGTACCAGCTATGAATAATATAAAAAATTTGATTTATTCTCCTTTATAAACTGGGTATTTTATCAGAGAAACAGCTACACCACAAGTAATGCAAATGCTATTGTGAAAACCGTTCAGATGGAAAGTATGGTGAAAACACAGGAAAGAAGTATGCCTGAGATTTCAAGGATGAGCTGAGCTGGCAAATGTACCAAGGCAGGAGAGAGCTTCACATTCTAAAATCTGAGAGGCAGCCAGAGAGAAAGTATATAGCGGTCATTCTGCCTAGAGGCAAGTCACCATCAGTTTCTGAGGAAGCAGTCCAAAGGTCTCTAGGAGAGATAAGAAGAGAAGTAATAAAACTGAGGAATATCTGTAGAGTGTGAGAAATTAGATATGTCTGTTAAATAATGCTGTCTGAAGCTATTAGAGATGATTAGTTCCAAAATAAGTCCAGAGTCAGTGGCATCACCGGAGCAGGTGTAGCACCTCTGCACACCTCTTGTGAGCTTGTTGCAGTCAGTAATTCTCAGTGGAGAATTAGGGAATGATGTTCAAGGACCAGCAGTATTTCTTATTATCAGAGATCCAGGTACAGTTGACTTTAGCTACACATTGTGCTAAACATCTTGCCATGTATAAGACAGGTCCTCAGAGCAAGAACCAACCTATCTCAGAATGCAGTTAATACCAAGGCCAAGAAGCCCTGTGCTAGATCTGGTGCCCTGCCAATATGATACACATGGACCATGGTATTTATATGGTACCACTTCAGACAATTTGTTCCTTAGTACCAGAATCTGTGTGTTTCTTACCCTAAGCCTGCAATTTATGGTAATCAGTTCCCATCCTTCTGCTATATCTTCCCCTGTGTAGTCATATCCTTCCCTGCTCCTGCGCAGAGCCCTGGCTCCCCTCCTCTCTGTCTTCCATTATGCCTTCCTTTTGGAACAGTTGCAACAAGACCATGAATACTGTTGTGTCTTCCTCCTCAGCACAGACCCTTTTATGGAAGAGCTGCCCAGATTCCAGGCCCTTGCATCCTCAGCCTGCTTTTCTCCAGAGAACTTTTTCTTCCACCCAGCCACAGCATGGATCTTGTTATCCCTGTTTGTCACTTCATATCAGAGGGTCCTCCTGCCCAGCTTGCAGGTTTACCTTTCTCACTAGGGCTGTTATTTGCCTTCATGACCACCGTATCTCCATAGATGCCACTGAGTTCTTTGTATGTTAAATAACTATTGCTGCTGGCCATGGGGCCTGGTCTCAGGAGTGGCTTGTTTCCCCAGTGAGATTCTGTTGGGTAAAACTAAATTTTTGCTTACGGGTAGTTATCAATTTGAGATAGTTTCTGGATTAGGTGTGAGGACTTTTGTCCACTTTTGTCTCTCCTCAGTACTGGGACCTCATCTGGTGGCACAGATATGTGCAGACTCTATGTGTGTTGCCATGTTCTCTGTGAGTTCATATATTCGTTGGTCCTGCTGGATTGGGTGTCTAGAAAGCCTTATTTCCTTGATATCCCTCTGGCTCTTACAGACTTTCCACCTCCTCTTCTGTGGGCTTCCCTGAGCTCTGAGAGGAGGGATTTGATGAAGACAAACCATTTAGGACTGAGTGGTTCCTCACTTTATGCACATTGTCTGGCTGTGTGTCTCTGTGTTTCTTCCCATCTACTGCAAGAGGAGGCTTCTCTGATGATGGCTGAGGGAGGCACCAGTCTGTGAGTTAGCAGAATGTTGTTAGGAGTCATTTAATTGCTATGTTCCCTTCTTAACTGGTTTACATTCCGAAACTTTAGCTCAACCCTTAATTTTTTTCCATTCTTGTTGTTTTTGTGGCATTTGCCTGTGAAAAATTCTCATTCAGATGAACTGAATAATCTATGCTGTCCAGTGAAGACCAGTTCATAAAAGTCTTTAAATCAAACAAGCCCCCAAATGCCCGGAGTCTTACAACTGTTTCTGGCATTCCTATTTCCTGCCCCTCTAGAAGGAAACCAAACCACGACTTTTTTTTGTGCCTTCAGTGGCTTTTCCCATGTGAGCAGTTTTTACTGTGTTCTTAGGACAGCTGGGCTTTGTTGGCTTCTCTCTGAGAAACAAGAGTTATGCTTCTCTCCTTAGCCAAGACTGTGTTCTGAGCTTCAGACCTATAAATCAAGCTGTGTTTTTTGACATCTACACTTAGAAAGAAGTCTTTAAGACAAATCAAACTTAACATATCCCAAGATGAGTTCATTATGTTCTTCTTTTCCAGGTGCCCTAATACTGGGATATCAAGTTTTATAAACCAGAAATATGAGCATCTCCATGAGAACCCCCTTCCCATCCATATCTGTATTTAGCTTACCACCAGGCTCTTAACTTTCCCCCATGAATAACTTTCAAATCTGATCACATCTCTGAAGCATCATCTTGATGATTCAGGGTAGGGCTGAGATAGGCCTCAACTATTGCCATAGTCCCAAACTGCTCCAATCTGGCCCAACTGCTCTTGGTACTGCAGTCCAGTTGACCATGGCTGAGACTTCCCATGGCTCTTAGATGTCCTGGCCCACACATCCTGCTTGAGTTATCACCTCTACTGCAGTTTACTCAGTTCTCTCTTACCCTCAGTTTCAGCCACACTGATTTCTGTAGAAGAGTGTGTGAGTCTGTCTGTGCTTCCTGTTGACAGAAACCAAAGCTTGCTGTTCTCTTTCCCTGCGTACATCTTCTCTTCCCTGTATCAGGATGTTAACTCATCCGTCTATACCTTAGCTAGTTCTCCTTTGGGAAGCTGAGAGTACTTAGTGCGCCACTGTTCTGAGACACTGAATATTCTGTGGTGCTGTTGCCACACTTTATTTATTCGGCATTTTATTTCCAGAATAGCAAGGCAGAATAAATGTTTCTTGTATGTATGAATGAGGGAAGGGGTCTAGAAAGCTGTTCATATATAATCAAGTTTCTTTCTCCATAATCTTAGTATTTCTTAATTGTGCAAAATGTTTTAATCTAGGCTTATTATTATGACTGTTTTTATTTTTAGCATCTACTTTATAGAGTTTATAGAATATTATATAAAAATAAAATTAATTCCATTACAGAGTCTTTTAACAGCTTGCGTACATAAATAAGTAGTATTTTTTTACCATTAATACATAAAAAAATCTTTATCTTGTTGAGTAGTAGGGAAACATTAAAAGAGAAGTCTACAGAACTTTTATATTTGAAATGTAAAATGAAGAAGTGTAGATTTGTTTTAGAATTTATATCTTAAGAACTTTCTGAATTCAGTTAAGTGAATAAATGAAAATAAGACCCGTTGGGATTTCTGGGATCGAAGAGTTAACTCTATGCACTCAAAGTAGCCATTTGCACTAAAGCAGAGTCTCAGAATGAGCAGGAGGACACTGTTAGAAGCGTGCTTTGCATTTGATTTACTAGTTCTCGGATCCATTCCAGAATGAAAGTTACAGGCTCAAAGTCATGATTAGTCCTGTTCCCTGGGACCTCATGAATGAATCTACCCATTATTAGATGCTGGCATGTGACCAGTCTGGTGCTAACTCCCTGGCATTTCTAAAGTCAATCAGCTGCTGGGGGAGTCTGGGTTTCCTACTGTGATACCGGAGACCTGGGTAAGCCCTGTGAGATGCAGAAATGGTACTCGCTGACAGTGACAGCTTGCTTGGAGTCACCTAATAGGGTGCCAGTGAGCTTATGGACTTGGAAATAGGATCATAATAGAAAGCATGTATAGTTTAAAGTAGATACATTTTACAATAAGGAACAAAGAAACAGCTCTGATTAGTCTTAGTGGTGTAGTTCATGTAAATCAGTGTGTCCCAAATCACAGTCTAAACAGGTCTTCAGTATAAAAGTATTAATGAATCATATTGAATCCTCTTTTCATATCATTTTCGACAGCACATCTCAGCTTGTACTAGCCTGTTTAGAGCATCCAGCAGCCCTATGTATCTAGTGGTTCCTGTTTTAGCAATGCAGCTCTTGGGCGCCTACAGAAAACTGGTCTTGCACTTGGGGAGCCTGGGTACCTTCTGTACTAGCTGTGGATTTTGAGCCGTACTGTTTCTTTCATGGAAGAATTTCCCCAGTTTTAAGCTGAGGAAAGCTTTTTAAGTTTTTTAAGTTTCAGATTCTCAAATCTGAATTTCCCCCAGAGAAACTCGGAGCCTTCCTCATATCCTTCCCCAGCTATTTGAAAGTTTTTGAAAGAGTTTTTTTTTCATTTTTTGTGTTTGTTTGTTTCTCAGTAGTGAGAGGACATTGCTCTGACCTGAGAGGTGAGTGTGTTAGCTAGCCATGTCTTGTCAGGGCAGAGGGAGATAGCGACAAGCGTTCATCTGCTCCCCATTTTAATTTCTGTATGATACACCTCAGCCTTCGATTCCTGATTCCTGTTGTTCCCAGTATGTGATAATTAGCCAGGTGAAGTGAGCCTCACCTCTCCTGGCTGCCCTGTGCACAGGTGTGCTGTCAGGTTTACAGAGGTGAGGGCGTTTGCAGCTTTATAGCTAAGAGACAGGTGGGAAATTGCTTTGAGAATACAATAATGACTTGTTGAGACTTGTTGATTAGTGGGCCTTTGTTTCTTGCCAAATGCCAGAGTATTTATTTCTGCTTTTTAAGAACTCATAACATATTGGCTCTAAAATATTTAGGCTCTTCTGCCAAGTGTTGTCTTAAATATCAACTTATGGTGTTCTTTAAGGGTGACTTTTCCTAGCTGAGCTATTAAGTCTGTGAAGGCAAGGAGCATCACTAGTGTTCCAGAGCTCAGCCCTTCAGTCTTTGCCAAATTGCAGTTCACAGTTGTTCTCTTCCTGCCAAGATTTCTTAATAGTGATGTGGATCATGCACTAGATTTGGAATAAGAAAAGATTTTCAAGCAATTGTTGTTAGTGTATTCTTGTTCAACTACAAATGAAATTTCAAAATTCATTTATGGTGACATAAAAGAGTAGAAAGAAAATTATGAAAGTCCCAAATACAGTTTCTAAAGTTATAATACTAAAAGTCTATTTTCTGTTCCAAAATGTTAGTCCTGGTACATAAGAGAACAGTTTTGCAGCATGACTGCATAGGTTTGTGATTGTTGCATGCAATTGTATTTTCATATATTACTCAAATATTTTGAGGCTACTTATGTACTTATGTATGCTATAAATATAAACCCAATAAGAGCTTTTGGAATTTTTATCACCTTGGGAATAAGTTTTGGAGACCTTTCTTACAGATACCTTTTTTTTTTTTAAGTAGAAATAAGAATTATATCATTTTGTTCTTAACATTGTTTTTTTTAAAAATTCATGTTCATGAATTTTGGTATTCTTAATCTGTAAAACATAGGTGCCAATAGTACCTTCTCTTGGAGTTGCTAGGGAGAATAAGTTGTTAGTTATAATTAGTAATTATATAACACGCGGGACAACTGGCTGAAAACTGTAAGCAATATAATTGCTAACTATGAAAATGTCATCATTTTAGGAAAGCTTTTTCAGGCTACCTTGCTGATAAAGAATTCTTGTTTTTTTTCACCACATCTTTTACTTAATGATACTAATTAATCCACATTCTAGACTTTACATAGAAAATTTTATAAAGAACTATTTATGTTTCCGAAAGTAACTTTTAGTTACTGATTTAGAATTCCTGCCTACCACAGGAGCCACGGATGAATATTCAATGGCCGTGAGCCCTTCAGACTGCTGCAAACAATCCTTAAACCTTCCTACAAGAGCTTCCTGTAGTCTCTCTTTCTCTTGAGCTACTTTCTTTCCATAGTTTGGACTTCGATGCTTCCCAGTAGGCAATATTCAATAACGTTCTCTGAATACACTGGCTTTTCACTGGAAGAATTTGGTTCATTTTAAGGTAGAGATTTGTATTTAACTCTAATTTACCAGCCAATTGGCAGAAGTAAGGTAGAGCCTTGTCTAATAAAGCACCAGTGTGGATAAAGCTTTGTTTCCTCTAAATAGCACTTCTCATACTGGCACTGAGCTCGGAAATGTCAGGTAGAGAGGGTGCATGTTAAGGCATCCTTAGATATTTTAAATCAACTTTTAAAGGAGTTCACTGTTTGGAAATAGGGCATACCACCCTTGTCATCCTCTGGGAGTAACCTAGTAATGGCATTGTTCACTGTCAGGACCCAGTACTTGTTGTAAGATTCTGGAGTGATGTAGAGAGATCTTTGATGACCTAAGCTAGAATTGTCCATAGTAATGTGTAAATTCAGTTTGTGTTGTGAGTTCATGGCATCATTGAGATCTCATTTTAGAAAATCTTTGAAGTTCAAGTAGGAATTTTGAAAGGAATTTTAAGATGGGGAAGAAAATGAAGTGGTAAGCTTCATAATAGGAGTTTAACAATCTCACAAAATAAAAAGAAAAAATGGTCCATTCATAAATCCAGTACAATGATTTCATAGACATTGGAAATGGATATTTTACTTTTAACTTTCAATTGTCTTTTTCATTTACAAAGGACACTTTCCCCACCACAGAGATAGGTCTCATGCAGCTCAGGTTGGCCTCTAACTTACTATGTAGCCAAGGATAACCTTGATCTTCAAATCCTCTGATTCCCAGCTTCCTGAATGCTGGGATTGAAGCTTTATGCCACCATGCTCCATCTATTGCAGATTAATTTCTTCTGACATTTGTTGTGTAGTGTGCAATTTCCCACGATCTGCCTGATGCTGTGTTTGACTGCTTTGGATTCAGGATGCTCAGGTGCAGCTCTTTGGCTCAGTTTTCTTTTTTTTTTTTTTGTTTTTGTTTTTGTTTTTTTATGTACACAAATGCTTATATCAGCATTATTTATTAGAGCTTAAATATGCAAAGATAATAAATGTTGTAATATCAATGAATAAGTAAAAACTTATCTGTAACTGGACATTGTTTGCCCATAAAAGGAAATGAAGCACTAATAAAGGTGCCAAGGAAGAACTGAGAACATGAGTGAACTTCGAAAAACATTACATCATGCTAAATGAAGGAAGCCAGTGGTAAAGCATACACACCACTTATATGAAATCTAGAGTAATGATATCTAAGGAAATATAGTGTAGCTTAGTGGTCACTCCGAACTGCAGATGGAGAATGTATGTATGTTGGTTGAAGTGGGTGATAGTGAAAGGAGACAAGGTTTTTGAGGGGCAGTTTAGAAACAGGATTACTCTGCCTGTCCTAGAACTCTCTGTAGGCCAGGCTGGCCTCAAATTTGGAGATATTCTCTCTCTCTCTCTCTCTCTCTCTCTCTCTCTTTTATAATTTATTTTTTCTCAAATCATAATTCATTCACACAGGGGTTATAAACACAGAAAGTCAGGATGTGGGGAAGGGAATGACACTGGAGTGTGGGTGATCAGGAGGAATACAGATATCATCAGAACCAGGTATCGGCTGGGTGAAGGTTCAGGGGACAAGTCACTATGACTCTGCCTATGACTCGCTTGTCCTTATCTAAGTTGATATTGTCTGCCAAGGCTACCTATTTACAAGGTCTATGACTACTCAGGCTTGTAGATTTCCACAAAAGCTGCCTGTTTACATTAGCTTATAGCCATCTGTTTTGATGTTTTTCCATTGAGACCCAAGACTTGGTGTTAGTATACATGTATGACAGGCCTATTGCTGATTTTAGGCCTATGGCTGATTTTAGGCCTTCAGTGTGTAAGCTGGTCTGCCCCTGACATCTCCTCCCTTCTCTAAGTATAGAAGGGCTGTGGCAATTCTAAACTTGCAAAGGCGAGGATAGAGGCCTGACCTCCAGTATTTGAAGGGGACCTTGTAATGGCTCCGGTCCCCCTGTTGCTGTCCAGTGAGGCATGAGGGCCATACCCATCCCGATGTCTTTTTCCTGGAGAGGGGATACTTTTGACATCAACCCCTATGCAGTCAGGCTTGTCCCTCAGGGAACCCAGAGAGATATTTTTATCTTTTATTGATATTCCCTTGCAGTGCTTAGCCTCGCAGCCTAAGCAAGAATTCAGATTTTGGCTCAGTTTTCTTATATTTATTGGGTTTATGTATTCTAGGGAGACACATGGTGAGTCAAAAGTTAGAGAAGAATGGAATTAGAGAGCGAGTAACAGATTAGGAATAGTGTGCCTGCCAGCCACTCCCCCACCCACCCCTCCACACAGGGGAAGGTATGTTCACGTGTACACATAAACCAAGTTTTCCATGCACACACTGAAGGAATGAATAGGAGTTGAGAAACAGGCTCATGGATTCACAGACACACGTAGACTCTCACAAAGTTAAACCTCAGCAAAATAAACAGGAGCTACCAAGAGAAAGATGTCCCAGGACAGGGCAAAGGAAAGAATTAGAGTAAAGGACAACAAACAAAAATTGAGAACAGGAAGGTCAGACTCACAGTGCACTAGAGTTCATGTAGCCTCTCCAAAGTTCAGTGAGTGAGAGAGCCCCTGGGAAGCTGAGCTTGCGAAAGGAATAAACAGGGCTTCATTACTCTCCTTTGTAGTATTCAAGAAATGCTGACAGGCCAGAGGCTGTGCCACTCGGAATCTCACAATGACACTGTCCTCGCAGCACTGAATCAGCAAAGAAGTGATGGCATTCTCTGTGACGTGACCCTGATCGCCGAGGAACAGAAGTTCCATGCTCACAAGGCAGTCCTAGCGGCCTGCAGTGACTATTTCCGGGTAAGTGAAGGTGGATGTGTTTGTCTTAGGATGTCAGTACACAAAGGACAGCCTTGCTTCCTGACCATTCCTAGGCCATGAGCCAACTACACGGCAGCCTGTGGATTTGTAAGTGTTGAGAACCTCTGTACCTTAAGAGACAGAACTCGGTCCAGGGCCCTGGTGGGACACTCACTGGAGTAGGCTAAGTGGCTGTAATGGGAAACAGACCTTTGCATCTGATTAATGCATTTGGTTGGTGTTTTGCAAGCACTGGATGATGTGGCAGTGACATGCCTGGCATATGAAGATATGGTTCTTTTTTGCTAGAACTTGAAATTTGATTTCCAGCTGTGAGTGATGTGTGCTGATATGATTTGGGTGGATGAGGTCTTTTATATTTATATTTCATTTAATCTTCATGCAAACACCTTGTCCGAGTGCATGCACGTACTACTGAGGGCTGTGATTTTTATATATAAGGAAATGGAATCTCAGAGATTAAAGACTTAGAATTCCAAATGTACATAAATAATAAACACGGTTGTTAACTTGGATACCTGGTGTGTGACTTTTGTTTTTTAATTTTAGAAACATATTATTTGGGGGCTGAGGAGATGTCTGAGTGGTTAAAGTGCAGCCATACAAGTGTGGATACTGAGTGGAGTTTGGAAGGTGGGAGACCTTGCCTAAATGAGTAAAGTAGAACAGAAGTTGAACAAGATTCCTGACCTCAGCCTCAGGCCTCCACACATGAACTCATATACATGCAGACACTTAAACATACCCCCACACAGATGGAATAAGAATATTATTATCGCGTGTGTGTGTGCGTGTGTGTGTTGTGAATGCATGATGTGTGGGGGTGCACATGCCAAACTTGTACAGCAAGGTCCTTTACCTGTTGAGCCATTTTACAGCCTCCTCCTCCTCCTCCTCCTCCTCCTCCTCCTCCTCCTCCTCCTCCTCCTCCTCTCCCCCTCCTTCTCCTCCTCCTCTTCCTTCCTTGCCTCCTCCTCCTCGTTTTAAATTGGCATGTGTTCATTGTTTGTGTATTCATAAAGCAAGTTCCTTTTAAATGTATCATATATTTTCACCATCTGTCTTTCTCTCCTATTACTCCCCTGAGTTCTCCTTTACCCCTCCTAATAGCCCCCTTTCTCCCCCCCTCCCCATCTCTTATTTGAGTTGTCAGCTTAACAGACTCTAGAATTCTCTGGATATGCTGGTGTGGGAACAACCCACCTTAATTGTGAGAAGAGCTATTTCCTGGGTGGGGGACCCTGTAATAGATGTAGACAGCAGGCTGAGCCCTTGAGTGGAATTCACGCCTCTCTCCTTCGGACTGTGGCCAGCCACTTCCAGCTCCTGCTGCCTTGACCTTCCTGCCATGATCCACTGTATTGTGAACTGTGAACTAAAATAAACCTCTTTTCCCTTAAGTTTCTTTTTTTTACAGAATTTTATAAGAGCAATAGGAAAAGAAGCTAACTCCTCTGTGCTAGTCCACTGATCTACAGGTTTGTTTTTGTAGCAGTTTTGTACAGGATCTTGCTGTACAAGTTTGGCAACCCGGATTTGATTTCCAGGCCCCATGTAAAGGTGGATGGAGGGAGAGAATCAATTCTACAAAGTTGTCTTCTAAATGTCACATAGATCTCTTTTGCTGATATAGCTATTTTATGTGAAATTACTTCTAATCCATTAGTATTCATGATATTTCCATCTTATTCTTCACTTTAAGTGCTTATATTATTCTCATTGTAGTTTTTTGGCTAGGATTATTCCTAGGTTATTTATTTATTTATTTATTTATTTATTTATTTATAAATAATGACCAAATGGGGTTGCTTTCCTGAGTTCTCAGCAGTATGTTGGTTGCTGACATATAGAAAAGCTACTGATTTTTGTATCCTGTTCATTTTCTAGAAGAGTTTATCAGTTCTAAGAGTTTCTGGTAGAGCTTTGGGTCTCTTATTATGGAAAGTTATTGTCTACAGAATAGGGATGATTTCCATTTATATCCGTTTTATTTCTCTCCCTGTTTATGTTATTTATTTAGTTTTATTTCTCTAGCTCAAACTTCAAGACTGTATTGAGGGAAAGTATGAAAAGAGTGGATGGCATTGTCTCACTCCTGACTTCACTGCAAGTACTTTGACAGTTTAACTCTGATTAGGGTAATGCAGGTTACGGAGGATTTTTTCTTTTAATATTCAACATTTATTATGTTACTTGATACTTATTTCATTGATAGTTTCTTAAGGCATTTGTTGTCGAGAGAAATTTATCAAGGGACTTTATCGAAGGACCTTTCTGTATCTATTAAGATGTCATTTCTGGCTCCAAGTCTACTTACGTGATGTGCAAATGCACATGTTAAATTATCCTTACATGGAATAAAGTCCACTGATCATGATGAATGAGTGTACTGGCTGGTTTTGTGTGTCAACCTGACACAAGCCGGAGTTACCACACAGAGAAGGGAGCCTCCCTTGAGGAAATTCCTCCATGAGCTCCAGCTGTAAGGCGTTTTCTCAATTAGTGATCAAGGATGGGAGGGTCCTGCCCATTATGGGTGATGCCATCCCTGGGCTGGTAGTCTTAGGTTCTATAAAAAAGCAAGCTCAGCAAGCCAGGGAAACAAGCCAGAAAGAAACATCCCTCCATGGCCTCTACATCAGCTCCTGCTTCCTGATCTGCTCGAGTTCCTGTCCTGACTTCCTTTGGTGATGAACAGCAATGTGGAAGCAATGCTGAATAACCCCTTTCCTCCCCAACTTGCTCCTTGGTCATGATGTTTGTGTAGGAATAGAAACGCCGACTAAGACAATGATGCTTTTTGATGTGTAAATAAATACTTACACATATTTATACAGTTTATAAATATTTTGTTGAGAATTTGTGCATCTGTTCGTTGGGGAGACTGACCTATAATCCCCCCCCCCTTTTTTGGTGGCCTTTCTCAGTTTAGATGTATGTATAAAACTACAATGAAAACTGAGTTTGGCAGTATTAACGCCTTAATTTTGTGGACTAGTTGGAGAAGCATTTATAAACTTTGGCTGTGGATCCTTCTGACCTTGAAGATTTTAGTTGGGAGACTTTTACTAATTCTTTAGTCTTTGTGCATGTTACTCTTTGTCAGTTAACACAAACCAAAGACACCTGGGAAAAGGATACCTCAACTGAAAAATTATCTCCATCAGAGTGGCCTGTGGGCATGTCTGTAGGGTTATTTTCTCAATTAATGACTGATAAGGGAAGCCTCACCCCACTGTGTGTAGTGCCAACCCCTGGGGTGTATAAGCAAATCTGAGCAAGCCATAGTGAGGGTAACTCTGTAGTTCCTGCTTCAAGCACCTGCCTCAAGCTCCTGCCTCACATCTGTCTTAGTGTTTCTATTGCTGTGAAGAGACACCAAGACCATAGCAACACTTATAAAAAAACATTTAATTTGGGGCTGTCCCACAGTTTCAGAGGGTTAATTAGTCCATTATCATCATGGTGGGAAACATGGAGACATACAGGAAGACATGGTGCTGGAGAAGGAGCTGAGAGTTCTACATCTTGATCTACAGGCAGCACAAGTGAATGCCACAGTACGGCTAGCTTGAGCTAACACCTCCTCCCCACCCCCACTAGTGACATCCTTCCTCCAACAAGGCCACACCTACTCCAACAAGGCCACACCTACTCCAACAAGGCCACACCTCCTAATATTGCCACTCCCTATGAGCCTATGGGGGCCATTTTTTTCAAACCACTACAGCATCCCTCAGTGATAGTCTGTATCTTGTAATTAATTTCTTTCATCCCCTAAGTTAGTTTGGTAAGTGGTTTATCACAGCGATAGAATTCTAGGGCAATCTTGCTGTTATTACAGATCTACTTACATTATTAATAACCTCTTGGCTTAAATTTGGTAGGTCATGTGTATCTAGAAAGTTTCTCATTTCCTATAGATTTTTACAATTTATTAGAATATAACTTTCAATGTATGCCTTAATGTTTTGAATTTTACTAATACCTGGTATGCCTTCCCCATTGTCTCTAATTTTTATTAATTTAGATCTTTTAATTGTGTTAGTTTGACTAAAAGGTTGTCAATTTTTTTGTCTTTTCAAAGAATCAGCTGCTTGTTTTGCTGATATTTTAAAGTAAGATTTATTTTTGTTACTGTGCATATATATGTATGCATGTATGTATGTATGTATGTATGTATGTATGTATGTATGTGCCTCTGTGTGGCATGCTTATGTATCTGTGATTGCTAGCAGAGATAAGAAGAAGGTGTAATATCTCCTGAAGCCTGGGTTGCAGGTGGCTGTGAGCTGCCTGATGCCAGTTCTCAGAACAAGAGTCCTCTGCAAGCAGAATATATGCTCTTAACCAATCCTGCCCTGGCTTCTCTCAGTGATGGACTGTAAACTAAACTTGCTACTTCCAAGTTGAATTTGGTCATGGCTTTTTTGTTTGCTTGTTTGTTTGGTTTGGTCTTTTTTTCCCACAGCAATGAAAGGCAAACTAGAACATCATTTCATTCTGAGTGTATGCAAAACTTTAAGAGACTCGTAAAGCACTGCCTCTCCCAACCATCTACCCTAATTTAGAGTTATTTTTTGCTCTTGTATCTTATGTTCTACATTGAAATACCTAGATGCAGTGTCCTGCTGTCTTTGGTAACTTCTGTTTCTCTTGCAACAGTATAATGTTGTCTCTTACCTTGTAAGTGCTGAGTAAATAATTTGTTAAATTGATGAAATGTTTCCTAATTTTTATAGTAATTCATGTATAATTCAATTCTTAAAATCTTAAATGTGAAATGTATCTATACAACTTGTAAATTATTTGTGCATTTCTCCTTCCGTTAGGATTCTATAAAGTTAAGTAAATACTTTGGTGTGAACTAGACTTTTATGATCTAAAGTGTGGTATTTAGCACATGGCTCTGAAGCTAACATGCTTCTTGTTTGATTCAGAAGACAGAAGACTTCAGGAGTCAGCAGGCACATGCATCGGTGTAAACTGTTCCATGAAATTTCCTTGAGGGTTAACAATAGATTTTCTTGCTTACAACATGAATAACGAAAGAGCAGTTGAGCACAAAGTGCTTTGACTTCCTGGGATCATTAACATTTTAAAAGGAAGTATAAAAAACATTATTGAGTCAAGTAATAATGACTTAAAAAAAAAGAAACCTAAATATTAGGTTTAACTCCAGTGGTGTATGCACAGCATGGCGTTTGTCAGACATATAACTAAATTAGAGATGCAATTCCTGAAGAGGGTAATGCAGCAGTGGGGAAATGAAATGGATGAGCCTAGGAGCCTGAGTTCTGCATTAGACAGTTGTTTTCCACAGTGCTTAGCAAATGGAAGGTTCTACTTCAATTAATAATTGTTGGATTCCTCCTCTTCTCCCGCTGTGCTGTGTAAACAAGGACAGGTTATCTCTCTTCCTTTGACCTGTGGTTTTTCATCAGTCAGCTGACCCCTTCAAGCACAGGGCTCAGGATGGGGTGCTGCAGATTCACTGATGTGGAGAATCTCATCATCGATCAGCACAGTTTCACTAAACATTAGCTGTTTCGCTTCTTGGATTGATTTTTGGTGCCTGGCCATGCTATACCTGGGTGCTAGTGGAAAGAAAAGGTCAGCTCTTTTTATGGGCTCAGCTGCTTGCAGGCTCACTCACCTTTTGATAGTTCAGAATAGCTTGGTTTTATCCATTTCTACCTTTCCATTTTCTGAATCTGAAATCTCCTTCCTTCTTAGAAACCTTCAATAACCATCTGGCTTTTTCTCCTTCTCTGGCTATTCTTTTCTGAATCTGTGCAGGGCTGTGTAGTGAATGGTCATTGCCTGCTTGGGTGCTAGCTTCAGCCTTCACACACTCTGATCACCGCCCACAGCCCCTCCCATCTCTCATCTGTTCCTTCAGCACTGACGTAACACTGGCCACCAAGCTCAGTCTGTTTTACCTCGGGCTTTTGCACCTCTCAGTTTTGGAACTCTTTGCCTCTCAGTTTGCCGCTCTATCAAGGCTTATAATAGCCAACATGGCTGATGTCTTTCACAAGCCTTTATGTTGATTTTCCTCTGCTATGTTCCTACGTTCATAAAGTCTTCCATTTTTCAACATTTAAATTTTAGCTTGTCTCCTTCAAAGAACTGAAGAGAGGTACTATGACTAGCCAAGGTAGTGACGTCCATAGAGGTATTGTTGAATAAAACTGAACTGGAAAATATTGAATTAGAGGTAACAAGAAAAGTCAGGCAGAAGCCTTGTGATTGTGTGTGTGTAGTGGGTGAGCATGAGTCAACTGTGTATCTCCTCCTTTTAAAGTCCCTCTGACTCAGGGAGCTCATATATAAGGTCACAGGACCCTGTGGGGCAGTGGGCTGTGATAGGCTGCTGGGTACTTGTTCAAGCACAGGCCTTGAACCGTGGAGACTCTAAAGGGATGATAGGAGTTTGGCAGTGCTCCTGGACCCCCTGGTTCCTTTCACATAGCCACAGCCCTGTACAGCCCCTCCCAAAGAGAGATTTGTGGCATTGGTCATGTAGCACAGGTAGAGGACATGCCTACAGACCACAGAGCCTCAAGAAATCTCCATATTCATGAGATACCTAAAGGCCAGATGGCGTACCCAATTAAGCATTCCTTCCCAGATGCTCCTCCTTGCAAAAGGTATTTAACCTCAGGGCCATCCTGAGAATATGGGGTATTGCTTCATCCGTTTTCCACCATGACAATAAACACTTTAAGACCATGGACTACTTTTCTTCTTTGGGGCCATAGTGGGAAAACGTGGAGAAGGTCTTCAACTACAGAGCCATCATCTAATCTCCTGCTGATGACCTCTCTATGTTCCAGCTAAGGAGGCCACCAACTCAAGCAAGCTAGCTGAGCCAACCATGACCCAGCCAAGTGAGTCGACATGACCAAGAGCCCCCTCCCTGCGGGACACCACTGGAGCTTCTCTCCCTCACCCCTTCGGCTGCAGGTTGATCCAGCCTGTATGCCTCATCTTGGTCCTTCTGCGGCCTCTCAGGGGCACTGGAGAGCCCAAGGGCATGAGACCAATTGGTCCCCAGCTGCCTCCTGGCCCAGGGATCCCCAACCCAAGAGCTCTGGTCCCCACAGGGTTCCAGATTGTATTCTCTCACCCCTGGAGTGGAGCCCTGCGGCTCTCACAGCCTAACATCTCCCCAGCGCAGAGTGGAGGGAGCACAGTCGAATTCCTGCAACTCTGCCTCCCTGAGCCAAGGCACCAGCCCCTTAGGGTGGCAGACAAGGGACTCACAATTCAGCCCAACAGGACCCACACCTATGTGCACCGCACAGCCCAACAGGACCCTATATGGGCAGTCCTGAGTTACGAGCCACTCTGTGGTTCATGAAGTGTCTATGAGTTCTGGAGGCTATTTTAAACTTGCCATCTGATGTCTTGACTTCCTAACATATGTTCATGTATGTGTCAGTAAAATGATTCAAATGTGATGTTTTTAAAAGTTAAATATTTGAGCATCTTTTTCCTGTAGAGCCTGCATATGCTGTCTAATTTTCAGGTTTGAGAGAAGGACAAAAGCCTATGATATTGAAAAAACGGTATTTGTTCCAAGCACTTTTGTAATCCTATTCTCCAGTCATTATTGGAGTAAATGGAACAAATGGTTGTTAAATGAGAATATAATGGATAACTAGAAAATTTCAATTCAATGAACATTTGTTCTAAGCCTGTTGTTTTCTAGACATTGAGTCTGGAGGAAGACACAGACAGGTGGATGGATTACTATAATATAACATAATCAATATTAGGGTTTAGGGGTTTGGATTTGGCTTTGTTTTTATCCCATGTTTATTTGAGTATTTATAGTCAGTTACAGCAATAATAAATTCAACCATTATAGGTAAGCATTTCCAGTGATTCACACATGTATTCTAAAAGCTTTATGTAGATCAATGTATTTCATTCTCCTAAGAAGTCTGTAAAATGTAGATTAGTTTCATAATGTTCATTTAGAAATAAAGAAAAGGCATCAGTAATGCCTACTATGGTCCTAACAAGTGGCTGGTAGCCTGGACTTCGGGAAGAGCAGATGTCTAGAGTATAGCCTTGGCTGTCCTGGAACTCACTCTGTAGACCAGGCTGGCTTGAACTCAAAAATCCGCCTGCCTCTGCCTCCCAAGTGCTGGGGTTAAAGGAGAGCACCACCACTACCAGCAATAAAAATCTTTCTAAAGCATGGTTAGGAGGATGTGGAGTTGACAGATTTATGGATAGGGAAGGACGGACGGAGAGGTCAGACATCAGAGTGAGACCTAAGGCTTGATACTTGAGTTTCTGGATAGTAGGAATAAGGGATGTTCTTGCTGTTCATGTACCTGAGAAATGGAGGAAGCAGGGGGGGAAAGAATCGCTCAAGAATTTTAAAGGAAGCTTTACCATTGAAGGAACAATAGAGAAAGGCTTTTGTATAAATGTGTTTCCTTCAGTCTTCTACAAGAGGGAGAGCCAAGGTTATATTCTCCACTGTGATGTTTGCTGAGAGCCCACTGCAGTGCCAAGGACATCATAGGTCCTCCAAATTAATTTTCCCTATTGTAATCTAACTGAAACAGTTTCTTGCTGTGTTGAATATCACTAATGCCCTCCTAAGAACTTCCTTCTGCTCAGATATATGTATTTTTATCATGAATTTATATATATGCACATATATGCATATATATAATCATATATATATAATCATATATATATATGTAGACATAGATCTCTTTAATATATTCATTTGTCTTCCCTTCTAATAACATCCTTTAAAGACTTGAGGCTAATAGTACTGCTCACAAAAGGGGGGGGGGTCATTGCAGCATTTGTACTGCTTGCTGTTCAGTCACCACAGATAATGCAGACAGATAATGCTTATTTTATTAGGTATAAAAAATCAAAAACAAAAACAAAAAAACATAGCATTGACAGTTGTGTTGCTTTCAGCTCCCAAACTGAATGCCTTCTGTCTTTATTTCTGCCCTGTTCCTCAAATACAAATCAATTCTGTGAATTTCTGTGCACTTTTAGTAAATTATCTTTTAGTTTAAAGATAAAATTAATAAGAACAAATGGAGTTATAAACTTACAGGTGGTACATGAATATTAAAGGTCAGATAGTCACCCACCCCCGTTTTTATCTGTCCTTGAGTCAACGTGCTTCAGTTTACTTGTGTTTGTGTTCTGACCAGTCACTGGAGTCAGTGGTATAACTGATAGCTGCTCATTTATGCTGCAGATGTACCACACATTCTGATTAGAACAGGCTTTAAAATTATATTCTAACTTAGTGTAACTTACTTCTTGGATCTTCATTTCATGAAAAAAAGAGACAATAGTAAAGTAACCCAAAGCCCCATTTTGTTTACTTTGTATGTATCTCTTATTATTGTAGATCACAAACATTACTCTGTAGATATTTAATTTGTACATAAATATCATTGAAATCACAAATGCACAATATTTCCATAGTAGCTCTGTAGTACTCTGCTTCATGATTCATTGTTTTGCTGGAGGTCAGACAGCTCTCCTGAATCACGTGGTTATGCTGCACATGTGCTGCCACAGCCACATCTTAATGCTTGCATGCCTATTCTTTCCTTTCTCTGACAATTGATGTTACATATCGATCATAGAGGTGCCTAAATAGCATTCTTACACCATAAACTATCATTATTTGGTAAACTGGTCATTATTTTCCATCAAATGGTTTGTAGAACACAGAGGAAGCTCTGGGTGAAGTCCTGAGTGAATGTATATTTTGACATGAGCATTCCATTTTAAAAAAACACTTTATAAATTCATTGTTAGATAGCGTATACTGTGACACTTTGTTTCTATTGAAAATAATTTTGCTGTTTTGTAGACATCAAATGAAACTGTCAAGAAAATTTCCCCTTGTAATAATTTCTGCCAGCATTATTGCTGGACACCTGCTGTGTTGCTTTTGTTTACATTCTCCTCACTGGAAGACATTCTCTACCATTGTACATAATCACTCTATCACAGAGCTACCATGGTAATATCCTTCACTAGACAAACAGGGAAACTGTGGTCCATCCATACTATTTAATAATACTCAATGAATGATGCAGAATGATTTATAAAACTCTGGAAAGTTGTAGATGACACTTTGAAAGTGAAAGAAGCTAGGTTCTGTACAATCCTAAATATTTTGGAAAAAACTGTTAGAGACAGGAAAAAAGAGTAGTTATCAGGAGCGAGCTTGAACAAGATAGGAGTAAACAGATGGATAACAAAGGATAAATGTATACTACCAGGAATGAATTGTCATGTAAACTTGGACCGTAGTAATAGCTTTCTAATATTTGGTTTGTTGTAATTATGGAAAGTGAACTTCTAGTGAAGGCTCTAGTTTTTTAAACATCAAGTGAATGATTAGCTTGTTACAAATGAATATTTCATAATTATAATATATTTATATTTATGAAAAGTATTTATAAAAAATGAATATTCCCTTGTAGAACTGACATCTTTAATACACTTAGGTCTTAGTTTCACAGAAATTCTAAGAAAAACAAGAGAAGATATTTTCAAATCAAGAGAAGTAAACCAGAGCTGACTGGCTCTTCCACTGCAGAGCATCACCATTCATTCAAAAAGCATGTTAAGAACCTAAGTATATGCTCAACATAGTAACGATAATGCTCTAGAAATGATAAATAGTATAGTATATAGTCTGAACCTCCAAAGAAGCAAAACCAATAGACAATATATAGACAGGTCAAAAGGCAGATACATAGATTTACTATAGGGATTTATATGGCTGTAGAGGCTAAGTAATTGCCCATCCTGTAGGAACAAGCTAGATATATCTAGGTGAACTGATGGCACAGTTGTCCAAGAGAAGTAGGAGAAAGCCAGTCATTAGTGGTCCAGTCCAAGTCTGAGTTCTAAGGTAATAGAACAATGCCCAAGCTTAACACAAAGAATTCTTTCATATCCACCATTTTATTTAATCCATCTCTTCCACCCACTGGACAAGTCTCACCCAATCACAGAGCATGATTTGCTGCACTGAGCTTAACAATTCAAATGTTAATCTTATCCAGAAACACTCACAAACAGGAATTATGATCCCTTTAGTTATTCTGTTTGCATAGCTTATGTGATCTTAGCACTGTGCTCTCCTTTCATTTTTGTTGCAGTGATAAAACACTGACAGAAACCACCTGTGGAGAAACGAGTTTATTTCATATCATACTTTACAGTCCATCATTGAGAAAGTCAGGGCAGAAGTCAAGGCAGGAACTAAAGCAGAAGCCATGACAGGATATTGCTTACCCTCATGCTTTGCTCAGCTACTTTTCTCATATAGTCAAAGACCACTTGCCCAGGGGTGGCATCATCCACAGTTAACCTTTAATCACCCCAAATCCCACAGACATGCCTACAGGCCAAACTGATAGAGGCAACTCCTTAATTGACGTTTTCCTGTTCCTAAGTGACAGGAATTTATATCAAGTTGATGAAAATAACCAACACACCATAGATCATATCCATTACCTGTCCTCGTGTTCTAGTGTATAAGAAGGAAGAATCAAATGCAAGAGTGTTTTCCTAAGGAAAGCGTGTCTTTTAATGTGTGTTTGAATGTTATCTTTTAGTTCAAATATTAGCAAGAAATGTCCTAATGCCTTCAAACCTTTCTACCAAGGGGAAGAAATATCAGTTATTGTTTAGAGTTAATAAAAGTATGCAAAAGTACGAAAGGCCAGGCCCTTCCTTATGTTTTCGTTAGACTTTAACATTTTTATTTGTGAGTGTGATACATGTTTTTGCATGCCTGTGGTGCCTGAAGAGGTCATTGGATCCCCTGAAGCTTGAGTTGCTGGCAGTTATAAGCTGCCCACATAGATGTTATGAACTTCTTTGATAAATCATCTAGAACAGTGTAATGTGTCCTAATGGAACATATGGGCTTTCTAACAGTGTTGACAGCTATTAGTTACATACTGTAAAACTTATTTGTGGTGGAAACAAATCTCAAAAGTATAAGAGAAATGTGTACCTTTTTACACATGAAGTGAAAAAGTTGCTTTAAAGGGCTAGTGAGAAATATAAGCCATCAAAATGTTTTATTTTCTTTGCACCATTGTTAAGAGTCTATATATTCACTTACAACTCCAATTTGCTGAAATATACTAAATCAATATGATTTAAAAGTGATTTTTTAAATCTTGAATTAAAATTAAATACCAGAGTTGGTATAAACTAATCCCCTAGCTGTATAAAAGCTAGAATAAAATTATTTGAATTTTTTTAGTAAAAGGATATTGATAGTGCAACAATACTCCATGTAATAGGTAGGGTTTCTACTTCTGTGACAAAGTACCATGACCAAATCAACTTACAAGAGAAAGCATTTAATTGGCCTTTTGATTTCAGCATATTAGAGGCCATGATGATTAAACAAAGTCATGGTGGCAGGATTAGCTGAGAGCTCCCATCTTGACCCACAGAGAGTATACTGAGAATGGCATCAGTCTTTTGAAACCCCAAAGTAATCCCCCTAACAAGGCTATACCTCCTAATCCTTCCCAAATAGTACCTTCAATAGAGGACCACATATTCAAACATATGAGCCTATGGGAACCATTCTCATTCAAAGCACCACAGGCTAGAACATGAAGATATTTCTTAGGAAGAAAATATTGATTGTTATCAGTCAGCAAAGCCTCAGTATACAAGAAATACTAAAATTTATAAACTATCTTTACTAGCTTCAGCAACAGGTATATTTATACTCTTCAGTTTGCGTTTGTAACCTTTAGGTATAGACATTACCACTTACCAATAATTGCATGAAATGAACATTGAGTTATTTAGAACATGTAGATGTTGAATATGAGTCTAATCCCTGTTCTATAGACTCTTAATGTCCTAAATGTTTTATTATATCAAACTGTGTGGAACCCACAATACTTCTGCTTAAGGTTATCGTTGGCCATTTAGCATTATGAACAGTAAACAGTCCTCCGGTGTTGTTCACATCCTAATGCTTAGAACCTATGATTAAGGTAAAATCCTTAATTTAGTTTAGATTCTCCCAGATTGTACAGTTAGACCTGGAGGGATGACTAGAAACATCGGGGTTTAAGACAGAGGTACAATAGTTAAAGAAGGAGGAAGCCAAGTTTGAGTGACATGCTTTCTATCTTTAGAAGAAGAGAGCATCACAGCTAACCATTGAAATGATCAAGGGGTTCCCAATGGAGGAGTTAGAGAGAAGACTGAAGTATAGAATTATGTACTAATAAAGCCTGCTTATTTCCTGGCAGCAAAGAAGCAAAAAGGGAAAGTACCTGGAGACACTGTATACCCTCCTGGTGACCTACTTTTTCAAAGAAGTCTCCACCCCCAAGTTTCCACTGCCTGGTGTACTCCACCAATATATGAATATATGAATCCACCAATATATGAATATATTGCTGGATTAATGCATTAGTAACCCTGGAGCCCTTGTTACCCATCACACTACCAAGGCCGCCTCTTAGCACTGCAGGACTGAGGACTATACTCTCCACATGAACATCTGAGTTACATTTCACATTCATACCCTAGCACCTTGTGAACACAGAGATTGGTGTGCTCCCCAAAGGAACTTGTCAGAAGCGTTTGTAGCCACAAATAGCAGCAAATCCGTGGCGTGTCATTTTGTGAGACAAGGATGCTTGCTTCTCCTAACTGTGGAATAAGTGAGCCATAGTAAGGGCTCTTAAAATAAACTTTTGAATCTTTCCATGGGAAATAACACTTTCAGTCTTTATAAGGAGAGAATTTGTAAAGTTGCTTGTTGCATAAGACAGATTCCAGTATCTGTTTGTTCTACTTCTTTGCTATCGGGAAACATGAGAACCTCATGCTAGCCAAGAGTTTTTAGTGTCGTTAGTGTTAAGTTTTTAGTGTCATATGATCTTAGGAAGGGAGATCTCATCAATTTGGGGGAATCTGTTTTTTTTTGTTTGTTTGTTTTTTTCTTTGGTTTGGTTTGGTTTATTTGTTTGTTTTTTCTTGCTTTTTTCACTTAAATTTTTTTTCATACAATATATTTTGATCATGTTAAACTCATCCCAGAACCTTCCCTGCTGCCAACTTCATGTTATTTTTCCTTCTTTAAAAAAAAAAAATCCTAGCCAAGAAACTATTTACAATTGATTAATACTAGAAGAGAGAAAAATCAGTTTTGATCAATGGCGTGACACTGGATAAATCAACCACACTAAAGAGCAGGCTCCAAGTTCAGAAGTAGTTGGCCAATACAAGTGGTTTCTTTCTAAAGGGATGTGGCAATATCCTCTGTTATCTTGTCTTAAAAATCTACTGATACAGTAACAGTACATAGAAAAGGTTAAAAAACTGTGACAATTCTGGAATTTTTTCGTTATTAATAGGAGAATTCCCAGCCCCAACACACACATACACCCTGACCAATTCTAACAATGAGAACCTTTTGGTTCTCTGGATAGATAAAGAAATACTTAGTAAGTAACTTAAACATTCTGTAAGAAGTTGTTTGTTGAAATAAGTTCAACAAATGTCTTCACTCAGAATGTACATTAACCATGAGAACCAAGCCAGCTGTACTTAGTATAACACAGTGAATTAAGAAGAAGCCACCTTGTCCAGTCAAAGTCAAATAGCAAATGAGAGCTCTAGCTTAGCTGCAAATCCTAGAGTATTGGACTCCAAAGTTGTAACCCCTGTTCATCTGTGTCCTTCTTTTGCTGAACAGTTGATTATCAGAGTAAAGGTTGCAATGGGTCCTGGTATGAAATACTGATATGAATGGAAGTTTGACAACAAATTAGCAGGCCATTTCATAACAGTTACTTTCAAAGGAGAAGACCTCAGGACATATCTTTATAGATAGTCTAAGCAGAATGCTTGAGATTTTGAAGACTGACTAATGAAGTCAATTTGGTATATCTACAAGATTCTACTAGAACCTAGAAGATAAATCAAATTCCAATGGTAGATTCTATAACTGTAGAGTTCTTACACAGAGTTTCTGGTTATCCTAAGAACTTTTCATGAAGGGAATGGCAGATCTGGGCTCTGTATAGATAAAGGGTTGTTAGCAGTATTCCATGGTACAGAAAGAGGCTGATGGTACAAGTAATGCTGAATAGATGACAAAGCTGGGACCTATGACCACACTCTCTACACAGAAATATGGAGCAAGGAACTGGGGAGATGGTTCAGTGGATTATCGCTAGCTAATCTTTGACCAACAAACTCAATATTTTTAAAAAGGAACACAATATAATAAATAAAATGGTGACATTTAAGATGAAAATAAGACAAATGATTATTAGAAATACTATAGAAATTATACCAATTAACTTACAACCCTGATAAAGAAGGTTCCAGGAAATAGAAACTACTAAAACTGTACCAAAGAAGAAAGAAAATATATGGAATGTAGGTAGCAGCCAGGATAGTCACACACCTCCTCAGATAAACAATGGATCCAGACTACCTATGCCTTACTTAAAGGCTGTTCTTCACACTATATATAAATCTGTTCTCACTCATAAGAAGATAGAAAACCACACATCTATGTCATGATTACCAAAATCCTGTTTCCAAAGTACAACAAAGGTAGAAAAAAGGGAGCCATATTTTGCTTACTAATGTATGAACACAAATTACAAATAAAATAGTCAAATTCAGTATGACATTCAGCTCTCCTTTACTCAGCATCTTAATCTTTTAATATTTACCTAATTTTTTAATTCTTTTGACTTTGGCATCCCACATTCTCCAGGTTTTCTTTCTACTTACTGGCTGTTAGTTTTCTGTAATTTCACCAAACTTCTCAAAATTGGATTTAGTCAGACTCAGTCCCTGCCCTTCTGTTTACACATTCTCTTACCTCCATAGGAATTTCAGTCTCATGATTCGTCTCCCCATATTCTTTCCTCCCCTTCCCTACATTTCTAGTGTGTACACATGCATAGAGTTCTACAGAACCAGCAAGATGTATTTGTAATGGAAAATATGTTTATTGTAAGGAATTAGCCCCAACCATTTTAACCACATCCCCCAAAAAGTTGATCCCTCCTACCGTTCCCACCACCCGATGCCTCATTACCTGCCATCCATGCCTGGCACACTCCACCCGGGACCTGTGCACAGTCCCAGTAGAATTATCTTCCCTACAAAGCTTCTTTTTTGGTTTTTTTTATTTGCTGTTTGTTCAAATATTGCCTTTTCAGGGCATAGGATTTTAATTTTATTGAAACCTAATTATTATATAGAACTATATTCATATATTATTATATTGTATAACTGGGAAACCAGTCAAGATTAAAAATCCAACAATTAGCTATACAAAATTGATTGTCTAATAATTTCATGCTTGTATATAATGCGTTCTGATCACATTTATCCCCACATCCTTTCAGAGTTTCTTTCCACCCCAACCAGTCTTCCTACTTAAGGCCTTGACGTTCAGCAAAGCCAAATGAAGCAATCATGTGACATTATCTAGCCAGCCTGTTACCAAGTCTCTCATTTGATGGGCATCAGATAAGCACTAATTGTCTGGCTGACAATTAGTGGCTTCACATCTGCTGCTGTGGATGAAGCATACAGTGGGAAGGTCGTGGGAAGGCTGGTTTCAGATGGAAGCAGCTTTCAGAAGGAGCTGTGACTCCCATGACCAGTATGGGTTTATTTTTAATAGCTTCATAATTTCCCTAAACCGAGGACATTCATTAAAAATAGGATTCTTTTTGTATTCAAGGTGTAGATATCAGTTAGTAGTGATAATGGCCAAACATCACATCCTTTTTAGATTAAGAAAAACAAACCTGAGAGACATCATTGTATTCCTCTTTTGAATGATTTGAATCAGTGATAGAGAAATTACTTCCAGGTGAGCATGATGACTGTTTTTTCATTGTTATGTTTATGGATCCCTGTATTCATTATCCTGAATGGAGAATGGTGAACTCTGGCGTGTATGTGCTATTATTTGAATAGATTTCATTTACACTCAATGTAAATAATATGAAGAAAGAAAAGTATTTATAAAGTAATCATACTGGCTAACATTTGGCATCATTTACACTATGTCTGCTATTGTGCAAAGTCCTTCATATGTATTTTATTCAGATGTGGGTGGAAAAGGATTTCTTTTTTGTTTTAATATCTTTTTAATGCTTCCAAAATTATAAGTCTCATGGGAAGGTTTAGTTGCAATAAAATTTTCATTCATGCTTGTTTTTCTCATGTGTACACATAATGTCAGCTTGATCTGAATAGCGTGTTCAAAGGATAATAAAGCTGATGAAAATTTTAAAACTTTAAAATTGAGTATTGAGTTAACACAGATGTCTTATAAAAGAAGGAGAAGCTGGCTGATCCTGTCACTCTGATGAATAGTTCCTGGGAGCTGTAGATATGTTGCAAATCTCTTTATCATCTTCGTAAAAACTGACTCAGAAGGAATAGTCCACACTGTGGGATGATCCAGCTGCTTGTTGAATCAACTGCATTTAATTAGCCCATCTGATGTTGATTGAATTCTGGAATTGCATGCCTGGATTCCTAAAAAAGTTGAATTATCAGTATTCTCATTTAGAAATGTTTGAATCTAAAGTGATGAGAGATTTTTTTATACCAAATTATTCTTATTATGTTCATAATCCATATATGGCATGTTCTCAGATCCAGCCACAGTCTGGGGAAATTAGCCTCCTGTGAGATTCAATAATAGGGGAAAACAATGCAGTGACCAAGCAGGCAGCAAGTATTTACCCTTCAGTATCATCTGCCAATGGACAAGGCAAACGAGAAAACTTCTAAACATCTAAACAGTCAGATGCCTGTTTTTCTTGGAAAGGGGAGGCTCACAGGTTTCCCAGATAATCAGTTTATTCTTGAGAGAGACAGACAAAAGTGAAGAAAAATGGTGAAGTGTGTGGGTTCAAGTCCGGATTTTACCCCTTACCAGCCTTCTCACATTGGGATGATCACTGAAGTTCTAGTGTTTTGAGTTCCCTTGTGATTAGAGGTAATAGAGTAACCAGGAGAAGTCATTTATTCTTAGAAATTCCTAAAATTATGTTTTCATTTATTTATTCATTCATTCGATGTGTGTGTGTGTCTCTCTCTCTCTCTCTCTGTGTGTGTGTGTGTGTGTGTGTGGTGTGGGGTTGTTCCTGACACAGTAACAACTTATGAAACACAGTTTCCTCTTTCCATTATATACATCCTGGGGATTGAACTTGGGTTATCATGCTTGGCAGTGTAAGGGTCCGTGATTTGCCAAAGAATGATACCCCAGACTCAAATAGTATGCAAAGGCAAAGAGTGTTTATTCTACAGAAATTACCAGCATGTAGCACCTCTGTCCACAAAAGTGGAGATACCCAGCGGATTCTCAGGCTCAGCATTTATTGTCAATAGGGGAATTCCATAAGGGATATATGCCCTTTTACCTTGATTGGTTAGCTCTATCTCTAGGGGTCTGGCTGATTCTATAATTAGTTAGGCTCTGGGGACTTCCGGGGTGGTACTCATTCTAGCTACCTATTTTTGCTTTAGGCCAGAAGACATGGCGTCCTTGTATTGGTTGCTCTTGGCTGTGGTTGGCTGACCATAGTTCCTGGATCTGGGTTTTCACTTCTGGGAAACAGAAACTTAGGCCTACTCTCCTGAACTGTCAATTTGGAGCCTGTCATGGAGTCAGCCTGACTCTGGCTAACTCAGTCGTCTTAGCAGCAGGATCCTTTGCCTGCTGAGCCACATTGCTGAACCAATATGATAATTTTTTGTAGTAATTATTTAAAATTGGCCTCTGGCTCAACTGACTATCTAAGCTGCAGTGGCTCTGCCTAGCTCAGCCGCCATGTTTCTTGGTGGAGGCCACATGCGTGCTGCAGCTAGAAATGGCCAACTAGAAACACCAGCCCTGCCACCCACGAGATGCCAGCATGGGAGATGGCTCTGCCAATCTTCCATGCTGTCTCCGCAAGGCAGGGCATTGCCCAGACCATCCTGCCGGTCATGCGAGCCCAGTAGAAAGATGAGACTCTAATGCTTAAAGATTAATCAAAGGCTTATATATTTGGTAATGATCAGTAACAAGATACCCATACAATCAGAAGTGTAACCCAATACCCAACCTAGATATACCAACTACCTTTGACTGCTACAGACACGTGAACATCCGCCTCCATCTCCTCCCTCTCTCTCTCTCTCCCCTCTCCTAGCTCCTCCTCTTCCTTTTTATCCTCTTCTCCTTACTCCTTCTCTTCCTCTTCCTCTCCTAACTATTCCCACATTAGCTCCTCCTACAATAATTTCCTAATTATCAGAAAAAGTTTATTTTACCAATTAAGAAAGAAATCAATATGGGTGATATATATGCAAATACAAATACACTTATGTATAACTTTTGAAAAATTGGTTAATAATAAATTATTATAAAATTCGATCGCCATCTCTTCTCATTCTGCAGGTTGCCATTTTTGTCCTTTGCCATGCAGAAGCTTCTCAGTTTCATGAGGCCCCATTTAGTATTTATCTTAGTGTTTGTGCTAATGGTGTTCTGTTCAAAAAATCTTTTCCCAAGGCAATGACTTCAAGGCTATTGTGTACTTTCTCTCCTATCAGTAAATTTGTTGCCTTTATGTCAATTTGACACAAGCTAGAATCAAGAAGGGAGCCCCAATTGAGAAAAACATCTCAATTGAGAAAATACACTTCCATAAAATAAAACTGTAGGGCACTTTCTTAGTTAGTGACTGATGGGGTAAGGTCCAGCCCATTATGAGTGGTACCATTCTAGGGGGAGTTGTCCTGGCTTCTGTAAGAAAGCAGACTGAACAAGCCATGAGGAGCAAGCAGAAAGCAGCACTCTTCCAGGGCTTTTGCATCAGCTTCTGTTTCCAGGTGCCTGTGTTGCTTGAGTTCCTGTCCTGATTTTCTTTGATGATGAATTGTATGTGGAAATATGAGTTAAATAAACCCTTTCCTCTGCAAGTGTCTTTAGTCCAGGTGTTTTAGCATAGCAATAGAAACCCCAACTAAGACAATCATGTTCAGTATATCTGGTTTTATGCTAAGGTCTTTGATCTATTTTGAGTTGAGATTTGAGCATAGGAACAAGTATGGATCTATCTGCATTTGTTCACATGCACCATCCAGCTTAACTAGCACCATTTATTGAAGATACTGTTCTCCCCAACCCCAATGTATATCTGGCCTCTTTATCAAAAATCAAGCATCCATGAGCAGATATATTTATATATGGGTCTTTTATTCAATTCCATTGATCATTATGTCTGTTTTGTACCAATTCCATGTTGTCTTTTATAACTATAATTTTGTAGTGTTTTATTACTATAACTTTGTGGTACAACTTGAAATCGTGATACCTCCGGTAGTTCTTTTATAACCAGGAGAAACTATTGTGGGGTTCCAAAAGAAGCTGGAAATTGTCTTTTAAAGATCTGTAAAGAACTATGTGATTGCATTGAATATGTAGATTGTTTTCAGAAGGATGGCCATTTTACATATGTTACTCTTCTAGGCCAGCACACTTAAGGTAATGGAACAGGAAACAAACATTTTCCTAGTGGATTGCTAGAGGTAATAATAAGTGGAACTATTCCACTTGATTCCATGGATCCTGGCTATGGGGAAACTGTACCATGTATTAGAACCTGATTCAAAGCATATTCTGCCTCCCAGAGAACCCTGCCCAAGCCCTCCAAGCTGCTGCTACCTGGTTGGCACTGTAAATGTGTCTTTAAAAAGCCATTCCATCGTTCTATCAGGCCAACTGCTTTAAGATGGTCGAGAACATAGTAAGACAAGTGGATTTCATGATCATGGGCTCTTCTCTGGCTGTGAAGTGAGTTCCTTCCTTGGTCAGAAGCAAATGCAAATGCAATACCATGATGATGGATAAAGCATTCTGGAAATCAACACATGTGGTTTTGGCAGAAACATTACACGCAGGCAAGGCAAATCTGTAACCAGAAGAAATATCTGTTCAGTAAGGACAAAATATTCTCTTCACAGAGAAAATGGTCCAATGTAGTCAACCTGCCACCAGACCACTGGCTAGTCATCCCAGAGAATGGTGTCATATCTGGGATTCAGTGTTAGTCTCTGCTGTTGGCAGATCTGCTACTCAGCAGCAGCTGTAGTCAGGTAAGTTTTGGTGAGTGAAAGTACATTAATAACCTCCATCTCTGCCATGGCTACTTTATTCATGTGTACTTTGGCCAGTGACAGGGATGACATTTTAATGAGAGTAGAAACTATGTGGATTTGGGTAACTTCTTCAAGTAATTTGCTTTAGTGCCATTGGGACCTGCTCAGACCTGATGACATAGATACCACTTCCATTTGATGATGAATTACTGCTGTGCATGTCCTAATTTATGACTTGGTGAGTCAGATAACACACAGCTCATCATGAGGCAGCTCAGGTCAAATGGTAACTTGGTGGCCCATAGTTACACATTCAGTATCCACAAAGAATAAATAGCAGGCTGAAAGTTGTCTCTCAAAGGGAAAATAGTTGTTTGCAGATTATGGTAGAGCCTTGCTCCAAGATACCACAGGTTTCTCTGTGATTCACTTGTAGGAGCCTGACAAAGGTTCCATACAGCATCCTTATCTGCCACTGATACTTCAAGTACCATCTGGTCTGATGGATCATATGGTTAAAATAGCAGCTTGTACAACAACCTGTGCTTGTTGAAGAGCCTTTTCCTATTCCAGGCCTCACATAAAGCTAGCAGCTTTCCTCATCCCTTTGTATATGAGGTGGAGTGACATACCCAAGTGAGGAATGTGCTAACTCCAGAATCTGTGTAGGCTTGCTAAAGGTTGGGTTTCTTTCTTGGTGGTGGGAAGGGCCAGGTTCAATAATCTAGCCTTCCTTTTAGAACAATGTTTCTCAACCTACATAGGGCTGTGACCCTCATGTTGTTTTGACCACCAACCACAAAATTACTTTTATTGCTACTTCATAACTGTAATTTTGCTACAGTTATGAGTATTAATCTGAGGTCTGATATATAGGAGAGCTGATATGCCAGCCCCAACAGAGGGATCTGGACCCACAGGTTGAAATGGCTGTCTCAGAAGGACTGTCTCTGAATTTCACTGAGGGAGCCCTTGAATTAAGGCTGGATTTGTTTCCCATCCTCTGGTGCACGCATGTGTTACCAGTAAGTCCAAAATGGTTGCTACTTCCTCCTTGCTTTCTTCAGTCAGTATAATGTCATCAATATAGTGGACCAGTGTGATATTTTGTAGAAGAGACAGACAATCAAGATCCCTTTTAACTAAGGTATGGCACAGGGCTGGAGAATAATCTGTCCTTGAGGTAAAACTGTAAAGGTGTACTGCTGGACTTTACAACTAAAAGCAAACTGCTTCTGGTGGTCTTCATAAACAGGTACAAAGTAAAAGGCATTGCTAGACTAGTAGCAATGTGTACCATGTGCCAGGAGATGTGTTAATCTGCTCCAGGTAAGGATGATACCACAGCTACAATTAGAGTCACTACTGGTTGATTTGATAGTCAACTATGATTCTCCATTCTCTCTGTCTTCTTCACTGGCCAGATAGGGGAGTTAAAGGGAGATATAGTATGAACACCACCCTATGTCTTTCAAATCCTTGATAGTGGCATTACTTTCCGCAGTTCTTCCAGGAATACAATCCTGTTTTTGATTCTCTATTTTCCTTGGTGGAGCAAATCTTAAAGCTTCCATTTAGCCTTTCTAACCATAACAGCCCTCACTCCACAGGTCAAGGAACCAATGTGGAAATTCTGCCAAATTCTAAATACATCTTTCCCAATTATACATTCAGGGACTGGGGAAATAATCACAGGATAAGTTTAGGGATCCAGTGGACTTACAATGAGACACCAGCCAGCAATGCATTAATCACCTGACACCTTAAACTCCTACTTTAATTGGAGGGCTCTAGTGTTACTTGGGATCTTCCCACAATCAGCATCAATTAAAAATGAGTATGCAATAAACCCCGGAATGTCTAGTTATTTCCTTTCTCATAGTGCACAATACCCTTGTAAAAGGCCTTAGTTCCCTCTAAGGAAGGACTGGAGAAAGACTAACTTTTTGGTATTTTCTCAAGACCCTTCCTCAGTGGAACCTGGCCATTTCTTTATTTAAGGGGTTCTGGGTCTGCAAGCTGCCTCAAGTCAGAAAATTGTTTCACAGGCCAAGATTCCCTTTTGCCATGATCCATTAGAGCCTTTGTTTTCTTTGTTTAAGAATTTTTTTGCTTATATAGATCAAACTTAAATTCATGAAAATAGCATGATTGACTAGCCAATTACCAAGATCCATACACGTCATATGGTTCATCATAAAAATCACTGCCTGTGCTAACCATCATGGGTGAGCCATTGTGGACATTGCTTATGCTGGCCTTTACAAATGCTGCTGTCCTGGGGAGGTTTGATGCCCCAGCATAGGGGTATGCTGGAGCGGTGGGGCTGGAGAGTGGGAGGGGGAGGGGGAACACCCTCATCCAGGTAAAGGGGAAGGGGGTAGGGCAGATGTGGGATGGGGGGTTGGTAGAGAGATAACTGGGAAGTGGGATATCATTTGAGATGTAAACGAGTAGAATGATTAAGAAAAAAAAACAAACAAACAAAAACAAAAAACAAATGCTACAATCTGTGGAAGTTATATCCTGGTTCTTCACAGCCCCATGCTCCCAGAAATAAGACTCGGACTCAAAATATACTTACAAATAGCTTGGCTCTTCTCTGACTAGATATAAAGTAACATATCCCATTTATTCTAGCCAACATTCTGTCTCGTGGATGGTTACCTATGGTCAGGTACCATGTATCCATCTCCTCACATCTTCCCAGTGAATCTACAACAATCACCTTGTCTTTGGCAATTCAGGGCTGCCACCTGGTCCCTGCTACCTCGGGGCCCAATTAAACCCAATGCATTTAATTCATCCAACTGAGCATTAGCATCTCCAACCCTAATGTGTGACACCAGGCAAAGGTGACACCAAAGCTCTCCACATGTGCTGGTGTCCCCTCTGTGTTTTGTGTCTTCTAGGGTTAGTAAAGGGCATGTCTTCTGGGCCTTCCCATTGTGAGCAGTTAGGTTTCATATAGCAAACACACTCTAGCATTGCAATTTTCCTGAGCCTCATAAATCCTTTCATCAACATTAAGTCAAGAGATATCAGGCAGCTCCAATTCCATTTCAGTATGTCATCTTTTGACAAATGCTTCAGCCAACCATTTAAGCAAACTTTTGACATTGAAAAGACTGTACAAGCTTCCAAATTATACCTAGAACCTCCACTCAGAGGACCCAGATCAATACAATCAACCGGATCCAGTTTTATGTTTCGTCCACCATTATCCAAAACCCTTAAAATCCATTCCCACACCAGTTTCCCAGACTCTCTCTTGAATGAATTAGCAAACTCATTAAGCATGTTAGTAGTGTAGCACACCTCCTCCTGGACTAAACGTTTGCCATCCCTTCTAGAAGACTGCCTTGCCATGAGTCAGGATATAGTCTAGAGACAACAATTGGTGGACACTGAAGGACATCAGTGTTGTCTTACCTGACATCTCCTTTAGAGAAAGTTATTGCAGATAGCAGACACTGAAGGATTAATTTCCTCAGTCAAAGGAGGAAAAGTCAGTTTCTCAGGGGTTGAGGGTTAATTTATCTTCTGCTAAGAATGTCAAGACTACTTTCTTAGGTGAAATAGACCCTTGTGAATCTGAGGGTTCATAAGATCCCATTCATTATCAATTAACACCCTCACTTAACTGATGACACCCTTGGCTGATGGAGATAAGATTCTCTTCCAGGGCACACTTAGAAACCTTTAGACTGCTTATATGCAGCTGGAGCCACTCAGCTGTATCACTGAGTTAACTGCTATCCTTACCATATTCTGAGATGCTACAAGTTGGTTGATTTTATGGCAGAATTCATTCTTTTCCTTTCTCACTTTATTCAGAGATGCTAGGAGCAACTATCCAGCATCCTCCTCATTTTTCTTATCTTTTCACCAACTGTCAAAACTTTTATATACAGAATCACCAGATTCATTGCCACTTAGAACAGGTAAATCGGGAAAATCAAATACATTTTTTTTAAGTTTGTAAAATACTTCACACCATGGGCTTTCTATGTTCTCTAAGTATTAGGAAAGGCTTCAGTAGCTACATATTACCAAAGCCTTTTATTTTGTAAAAATTCTATATATTTAAAAATTCATCTTTATACTTCTGTTACTCTAGAATCGCATTTGGTACCAATACCTGTATCAGTTAGGGTTCTCTAGAGGAACAGAACTGAGTGTGTGGTGTGGTGTGTGTGTGTGTGTGTATGTGTGTGTGTGTGTGTGTGTGTGTGTGTGTGTGTGATTTATTAAAATGGCTACAGGCCGTGGTCCAGGTAGTTCAACAATGGCTGTCTACTAACAAGAGATTCAAGAATCCATGAGGCTATGTCTTCAGTATAGGCCAGAATCCTAAAGAAGTAGGCTCTAATGCCAGTGAAGGAATGGAGCTGCCAGTGAGTGCAAGAGCAAGCAGGCAAAGAGAACAATATTCCATGTCTTTTATATAGGCTACCAGGAGAAGATGGGTATGGCCCAGACTGAACATGAATCTTCCTACCACAAAAGATCAGATTCGAAATCTTCCCTCTTCACGTTTTATTAGAAAAGTCTGTCACAAATGTACCTAGCCACTTGTGTTTTAGTTAATTCCAGATGTAGACAAGGTGAAAACCAAGAATAACCATCACAGTGATTGAATTTAATGAAAAAGAAAAGAAGAGGACTATAAACATCTTAGGTTAAATTTTTAATAATCTTTTGCTTCCATGGGTTTTGTTTATTTTTGTGGTGTTGGTGATGAGACCCAAAGCTTTACTCATCTTAGGCAAATACTATATATAAGACTTATCTAGTCTCTCAGCCCAGTCTGGCCTGCTTCACTCTCTCTAGTGTTGGGATTACAGGTGTCATGTGTCGCTTTGTAACAGAGTAGAATAATAAGTTTAATTGACCTCAACCCATACTGTTACCTGTCAAAATTCCTTACAACATTCTCTATAAAAAGTGCAGTGGGGTTTTGTGGGTGGCATTGTGATCTTTAGGGCAAAGCTATGATTTAGTGTGTTTTCTCCTGGTCTTTGGTTATTTCGTCATAGATCTCATGCCTACATGCTGACTATACTCCCATACTCGTGTGGAATGAGTGTGGTCTCAGTCTGTAGACAGGCTCCAGGAAGCCATTGCTGATATCAGAATGGACAAACAAGAGATTCCTTGCCATTCTTCCAAGCAAGCTGCAACTGCTTCAAGATTCTATGTTTTGAGTTTCAAAGTTATATTTTAAGTGGTTTGTGTGAAAGCAGCTCTGAGGCAAGCACTTGAAGTTCCTCCTCAGGAAAATATGACAGAAAGAAAACAAACCAGAGAAAATCAACTCACTGGAGTAGTAGGAAAGTGGTAGGTAGGGTAAAGTGTTGGCCTGAAGGCTCTGACTTCTGTCCCATACACAGTCATAGGATGATTACTTTTATTATCTCAGAAGTATTTTTCCCTCAGCCCCTCTAACTCTAGGGATAAGTTGAACTTGCTGAAATTTGGGAAACAGGAGGACTCAGAATTCAGTTAGCTGCTCTTCCTGTTGGGGGCTACCATCACTAGATATCTGAAGAGCTAATACCTGGAAATGACTGAGAAGTTTACTGGTAGTGTAGGAGAGTGAGGAGAAAGCTATCAAGATAACAGTTATGATTTTATACCTTTAAGAGTTTTACTAACTCTTCTCCAGCAAGGTTATTGGGAATCTCAAAACTTCAGATATTCAGACATTCAAGTAGTGATGAAAGCGTAGGGATCGATGGTACCTGCACTTCTCAAACATTCATATGTCTGAGGTCTGTCTGTAGTTGTCATTAAAACATAACTTTCCATTCAGTGAGTGTGGGATAGTACCCAAGATTCTTCACATTTATCAGGTTCTCTAGTGAAAACAATGCCAGTAGTTCAGAGATGACATCTGAATAACAGCCCAGCTGTCTATTATGTTTGAAAAAGATTAACTTTATTATTTATTTTATATAAATTGGTATTTTACCTTCAAATATGTCTATGTACTATTTACATGCAGTGCCCATTAAGACCAGTCCCTGGGATTGGAGTTGCAGATGGTGGTGAGCCACTATGTAGATACTGGAACTGAATCTGTGTCTTCTGGAAGAGCAATCAATGTTCTTAACTGCTGAGCCATCTCTCCATCCCTTAGTTTTTAGATACTGGTTGTGCTTGGTGATGCAATTAGAGGCTGGAACAGAGGTTGCAGAGTGAGGGCTTCTCAATGAGAAACAAATACCAAACATGTAACACACCAAATAATGTAAGAAGTACACTTGTTGGAAAGAAGTTAGTTTAGCTATGATTCCTAAACACACTCAGAGCATCTCAAAATCTCTTTTCTGTTATGGGATTCCCCTGAATTCCTGTTTTATATTCTTCAGTACAGACTTTTCCATTGTGTTTGTTCATACAAACCTCAATTTTGCCTTAGGATACCTGTCTACATGTAGGAAATCCAGGTGCCCACAGAAAGCTTTGAAAAGCAGAATCGGCTGCTGTCTAGAGACAGGCTAGAAGGTCTCTGCACAGGGAAGTGTTCTAAAGATGAGGTGAAAGAAGCAAGAAAGGCCAAGGCATGAAAGAAAGTGACCCAGTGACATCATCCTCTAGAGGGCATGACAGCTCTCATGGATAAACACTTTCCTTCAGAGGTGTATCCATCTCTGTAGTTGGCAGTAAGTTTTGGCTTTCACATTTATGTTAATGTTAGCCAGGAACAGCTTGGTATGAATGGTTTTTTTCCATCTTCTTATTGTCTACTCCAGAAGAACTATTTCTGAAGGGAAAGAACCTTACAGTGTACATCAATAGCCACAATGGTGTTTGTGTTGCAGGCTAACTATCAACATTAATTTAAAAAGCCCCTGTTCTAGAACAAAGCTTCAAAGCACAGCTAGTCCTTTAAGTAAGCAAGCAACATATTTGAAAGTGTTAAGAAAACCAGTGTAAGCTGGGCAATGGTGGCACGTGCCTTTAACCCCAGCACTTTGGAGAGAGAGACAGGCAGATCTCTGTGAGTTTGAGGCCAGCCCAATCAATAAATAGAGTTCCAGGCCAGGCATTTTAGAGGATGATGTTGTGCTGGGTCACTTTCTTTCATGTCTTGGCCTTTCCTGTTTCTATCATCTTCTAGTCCCTGATCAGTTGAGAATGGGAGCCCACTACTCTCTTGCCATCATTTAAAGAAACTCATTTTCAGAATCCAGCAGGATTGGCTGCCATCTGAAGATAAGCTAGAAGGTCTCTGATATTCCTCAGAGACACAGTCTCACAACAGACTTCCTTCCTGTTCCTCTGTCTTTGCCCCTGAACCGTAGATGCAGGAGTTGTGTTAATGGACAGTGTGACAGTCAGGACTGGTCACTTGTTTTCTGCATTTTTTTGGCTACAATTTTCATAGGTCTTCATATCATATGATTTTTCTTTATTCTGTGTAGTTGAGGTAAGAGGAAATTGGTATTTCCATCCTACAAAGGATGTCTCTGGCCTTATAATTTTACTGGTTTCATTTCCCTTTGGTGTCCTGTTACCTGAGAGCATTACTCTAATGTTGGAGAAAACATAAAATAGTTATAACTGTATTGCAGACAAAAAAGTTTCCCACTGAATCCCTCTACTCTTCCAGGCAGTGACTCTCCCCAAATGGTGTGGGTTACTACATTTGTGAGGTAAAAGAATTAAATGGTCCAGAGCAGCTGTGTCAGAGACCTCTCCTTCCCTGTAGAGGGCAAAGACTCGGTTTCAATGAGGTGAATAGTTTCATTAACTGAAGCTTGCTTCACATTCTGTGCATGGGCTATAATCAATGCACAGTGAACTATGACTATTAAACTATAAAACCATAAACTACTATATCAATATTTAATTGAGCAAAACATATAATCTTTGTTGATTCAGAAGTTAGCTCAGATCTCGGCAACATCACACGACTGTGGTAACGATTGTGGACTAATTATATAGGACAGGGTATATAGAAGATGCAGAGGCCCAGACTAGATCTGCTGTAGTTATTATCAAAAGTGGCTTTTTATAAGTGGCTTCCTGAAACCTACTGTTTACTTTCATTTCACTTTCTATCATAAAAGACGAGATATAAATGTGTCTCCCCAACACTTTAGTTATTTTGTCCATAAGATTATTCAGATTGTTAATAAGTATGTCTTGTCCACATACAGTCTAACAGCAAAGTGGCAGATCACCTGGTAAAAAGCCACCATATTTCAGCATCTTTGAATGCAGTGTGTCAGCACATCTGTCATCTGCTGTCTTACTAATCAGTGAAGGTGTCACTTTTTGTCAGTCTTGAGGCCTTATGTGCTGTCATCAGTGTGGTTGTAGTTCATCTTGCGACTGAGTGACAACCTGCATGATCCAAGCCAGCTTAATTCATGGACTGTGATTTTTAGAACTCAATTTGTGTCGTTTCCCTGTGAATAAAGAGAGAACGATGCATCATAAATCCACAGCCCCCTCTGGTAGGCACTGCAAGTTGACCACATTCCCACAGAATGGGTTTTCAATTAGAAAGATTTGTGGCTGTGGATGCACATTACCAGCTAAGAGTAAGCTGTGAAGTCTGTAAATATCAGCCTGGCCACGGCTCCCCCAGACACAAGACAGTGTGAACCAAACAAGAGGCTGAGCTGTGTTTTCATACTCCTCGTAAGAACTGGCTTCCGGGCATTGGCAGACTGTTGTGGCCATATGTTTTGTGTGCATGTGTTTTGTCTCTAAATGTCTAGCTTTGAACTTGCTTGAAGTGTGGAGCTTATGTTAGATGTTCTTTCTAACCAATACAAGTTTTATATGTCCATATCTAACACATGAAATATTTTCTTAGAACAAATTCTTCTTGCTTTTGATGCTATAACAGTAGATCATTAGTGTGGAGGTTTTGAGAAACATCATGGCTTGTTCATTCATTTACCTGAGTGTGGTGCCATCTCTGTACTGGTGGTCCTGGTTTCTATAAGAGCACATGCTGATCAAGACAGTAACCAGCATCTCACCATAACCTCTTCATCAGCTACTGCCTCCAAGTTTCTACCCTGTTTGAGTTCCTCCCCTGACTTCCTTTGATGTGGAAGTGTAAGCTGAATCACCACTTTCCTCCCCAACCTGGTCATGATGATTCATCACTGCATGGTAACCCTAATAATGTCAGGATATCTTCTAAATACATAAGCAAATCCATAAACTCTAAAGGTAGCTCTGTTAGTTGTTTTTCATCTATAGCAACCCCGTGTTTTCAGTATTCTCCTGTTGTATTATTTGCTCTAGGAAATATAGAAAAGAAACTTAGCTTTGTTTCTTTCTTATTACAAAAATAAAAATTTTAAGAACTTGTCATATTTAAAGCTGTATTCTGAGTACTTTATATTCATTACTAGCTTTTAGTCATCAAATTTATTAAATTGAATATTATCATTATTATTATTTGTGTATATTTGTGTGTATGTGCAGGTATGTGTGTGTACATAAGTGCAGGAGTTTGTAGAGGCTACAAGAGGGTGTCTAATCTGTTGGCTGACGTTGCAGATAGTTGTGAACCACCTGATTAGGGTGTTGGGTACTGAATTCTTTAGTATTCTACAATATGGTCTCATTTTCTTTTATTTTTTTTAAATTATTTTGCTTTTATTAGAAAATAGATTTTCCTTACATCATATATTCTGGTTACAGTTCCCTCCTCTCTATTCCTCTCGGTTTCTCCTCAGCTCCATCCTGACCTAAGTCGACTCCTCTCAGTTCCTCCTCACCTCCATCCTGATCTAAGTCGACTCGCTTTCTAGCTCTCATTAGAGAATGAGTAGGCTTTTAATGGATAATAAAAACTAAGGTATAATAAAATATATAAAATAAGATAACACAAAAACTAACACATTCAAATTAGACAAAGCAAACAGAAGGAAAAGAAACTCAGGAGAAACAGAGACCTACTCATTTGCTCACTCTGGAATCCTGTAAAAACACTGAACTGGAAGCCATAATATATAAACAAGCAGGCCTGTGTAGGACTTCTGCATGCTGTATTAGTCTGTGTGAGTTCATATGAGCTTTGATCATGTTGATTTAGAAGGACTTATTTTTTTGATGTCTTCCACCTCTTCTGGATCTTACATTCATTTGGTCTCCTCTTTAGTGAGTTCTCTGGGCCCTTATGGGAGGGATTTGAGAGAGACATCCTGTTTAGAGCTGGGTGGTCTAAGGTCTCTAACTCTCTGCATATTGTCTAACTGTGGGTCTATGTATTTGTTCCCATCTGTTTCAAGAGGAAGCTTTTTTGATGATGGCTGAACAAAACACTTACCTATGACTTTAGCAGAATGTGATTAGAAGTTACTTTATTGTTAATTTTTTTGTTATTCATTTATTTACACTCCAGATTTTATTCCCCTCTTCTGGTCCACCCTCTGACTGTTCCACATCCCATACCTCCTCCCCACCCCTTGTGTCCACAAGGATATTCTCACCCAACCCCCCACCCAACCAGACCTCTAAACTCCATGGGGCCTCCAGTCTCTGGAGGGTTAGGTGCATCTTCTCTGACTGAACCTGGACCCGGCAGTCCTCAGCAACATATGTGTTAGGGGCCTCATATCAGTTGGTGTATTCTACCTGGTTGGTGGTCCAGTGTCTGAGAGATCCTGGGGGTTCAGGTTAATTGAGACTGCTGGTCCTCCTACAGGGATGCTCTCCTCCTCAGCCTTCTTCCAGCCTTTCCCTAATTCAACCATAGGGGTCAGTAGCTTCTGTCAATTAGTTTGGTTCAAATATCTGCATCTTACTCTTTCAGCTGCTTGTTGGGTCTTTTGGAGGGCAGTCATGATAGGTCTCTTTTTGTCAGCAATCCATAGCCTCAGTAACAGTGTCAGGCCTTGGGACCTCCCCTTGAGCTGGATCCCACTTTGGGCCTGTTGTTGAACCTTCTTTTCCTCTGGCTCCTCTCCATTTTGATCCCTGCAGTTTTTTCAGACAGGAACAAATATGGGTCAGAGTTTTGACTGTGGGATAGCAACTCCCTTCCTAACTTGATGCTCTGCCTTCTTGCTGGAGGTGGGCTCTTTAAGTTTCCTCTCCCTACAGTAGGGCATTTCATCTATGGTCCCTCCCTTTGAGACCTGATAGTCTCTCACTTCCCAGGTCCCTGGTGCTTTCTGGAGCAACCCAACCCCCTACCTCCCGAGGTTGCCTGTTTCCATTTTTTCTGCTGGACCTCAGGGCTTTAGTCCTTTTCCCTCACCCAATATCAGATCAGATTCCCCTCTCACCCCCCCATGCCCCTCCCCATCCACTTTCCCTCCCAGGTCCCTCCCTCCCTCCCCACTTGTGATTGCTTACTTCTCCCTCTCAAGTGGGACTGAGGAATCCTCATTTGGGCCCTTAAGCCGGTCGACCTTTTTTAGTTCTGTGAATTGTATCTTGGGTATTCTTACTTTACTTCTCTCTCTTTCTTTCTTTCTTTCTTTCTTTCTTTCTTTCTTTCTTTCTTTCTTTCCTTTCCTTTCCTTTCCTTTCCTTTCTTCCTTTCTTTTCCTTTCCTTTCCTTTCTTCTTTTCTTCCTTTCCTTTCTTCCCTCCCTCCCTCCCTACCTCCCTCCCTACCTCCCTCCCTCTTTCTTTCTTTCTTTCTTTCTTTCTTTCTTTCTTTCTTTCTTTCTTTCTTCCTTTCTTTCTTTCTTGGTAATATTCACTTATTAGTGAGTAAATACCACGCATGTCCTTTTGTGTCTGAGTTACCTCACTTAGGATGACATTTTCTAGTTTCATCCATTTGCCTGCAAAACTCAGGATGTCCTCGTTCCATTGCATAAATCAACCACATTTCCTGCATCCATTCTTCTGTTGTGGGATATTTGGGTTGTTTCCAGCTTTTGGATATCACAAACAAGGCCACTGTGAACATAGTGGAACACGTGCCCCCATGGCATGGTGGGGCATCTTTTGGGTATATTCCCAAGAGTGGTATTGCTGGGTCTTCAGGTAGATCTGTTTCCAATTTTCTTTATTGCTACAGTTTTTTTGACCAGTACTATTTAGTTTTACCCTAGGTCACTAAGATATCGAGTATCAGGTTCTTGGTCGCCCAAGCAGTATCTGGTATGGGTTCCATCCCTAGAAATGTGCTGTAAGTCAAATCAGATACTGGTTGGTGAATATGTACCATATTTGTCTTACTTCACTTGGAATGGCTTTTTCTAGTTCCATCCATTTACCTGCAAATTTTATAGCGTCATTTTTAATACTCCACTGTGTAAATGTACCACATTTTCTTTATCCAACTTTCTGTTGAAGGACATCTAGGTTGTTTCCAGCTTTTATGAATGGAGCTATTATGAATGGAGCCCCAATGAAAATGGTTGAGCAAATGTCTTTGTAGCAGGATAAAGTGTCTTGAGTATATACCCCAGAATGCAATGGCTGGATCTTGGGGTGTATTGATTACTATCTTCCTGAATAACTGCTACACAGATTTCCATCATTGCTGAGAAAGTTGTACTCCCACCAACAATAAATGAGTGTTTCCCTTTGTTCCATATCCTCACCACCATGAGCTGTTACTTGTTTTGTTGATCTTAGCCATCATCAAAGATATAAAATGAAATCTCACAGGAGCTTTTACTTGCATTTCCTTGATGGCTAAGGGTATTGAACATTTCTTTTTTTCTCAGCCCTTTGAGTTTCTTCTATTGAGAGTTCTGTGCTCCATTATTAAATTAGATTGTTTCATGATGTTTAGCTTCTTATGTTTATTTATGTTTTTGATATTAGTCCTCTACAAGATGTGGAGTTGGTAAAAATCTTTTTCTATTCTGTAGGCTGCCACTTGTTTGAATGATGATGTCCTTTGCTTTACAGAGCTTTTCAGTTTCATGAGGTCCCAGTTATTAATTGTCAGTATTAGTGTTTGTGCTAACAGTTTTCTGTTTATAAAGTCTTCTCTTGCAGATTATTTGAAGGCTATTCCCAACTTTCTCTTCTATCATACTCAGTGTGTCTTGTTTTATATTTAGGTCATTGATCCATATGGGATTGAGTTTTGGGCAAGGTGATAATTATAGATATATTTGTATTCTTCTACACGTAGCCATCCATTTTGACCAGCACCATTTGTTGAAAATCTGGTGTCCTTAGGTGTGTGGATTTATGTCTGGGTCTTAAATTTAAATCCTGTGATCAACATGTCTGGTTTGGAGCCAATACCATGCTTTTTTTATTATGATAGTTTGGTGTTACCTCTTGAAATTAGAGATTGTCATATCTCCCACAGGTCTTTTACTACTCAGGATTGTCTTTTACTTAATTATGATAAGGGATTGTTAATCTTTCTGTTTTTCTCAAAGAACCAATTGCTTGTTTCATTGCTTGTTTTGTTTGTTTGTTCTAATTTCATGGATTTTAGCCCTGAATTTTTTTGTTTCTTGCCATCTACTCCTTTTTGGTGTAATTTTTTCTTTTTGTTCTAGAGCTTTCAGGCATGCTATTGTTAGTATAAAATCTCTCCTCCTCCTCCTCCTCCTCCTCCTCCTCCTCCTCTTCCTCCTCCTCCTCCTCCTCCTCCTCTGCCTCCTTCCATGTAGGCACTTAGTACTATTAACTTTCCTTTTAGGACCACCTTTCCATAAGTTTTGGTATGTTGCATATTCAATTTTTTTCAATTCTTGAAAGCCTTTACTTTCTTTCTTGACCTATTTGTGTTGTTCAGTTTCCATGAGTTTATAAACTTTCTGTTGATTCTGTAATTGTTGATGTCCAGCTTTAACCCATGATGCTCAGAAAGAATGCATAGTGTTATTTCAGGTTTCTAGTATATTTTAAGATTTGCTTTGTGTCCCAATGTGTGGTCAGTTTTAGAGAAAGTTCCATGAAGTTCTGAGAAGAGATATATTCTCTTGTGTTTGGATCTGATAGGTTCATTTGGCCTGTAACGTCAGCTAGTTTAAGCATTTCTCTGTTTAGTTTTGTCTGATTATTATCTATTGGTGAGAGTGTGTTATTGAAGTCTCTCAGAATCCATGAGTGAAGGTCAGTATGTGATTTAAGCTGTCATAGTGGTGTTTTTTGTTTGTTTGTTTGTTTGTTTTATAAAATTGGGTGTCCTTGTGCTTGGAACATAGATATTAAGAATTGAAATGTCTTTTTGGTGGATTTTTTCCATTGTTGAGTATGTAGCATCCTTTCTTGTGTCTTCTAATTAGTTTTGCCTTGAAGTCTATTTTGTTAGATATTAATACGGGTACACCAACTTGCTCTTAAGTGTCTTATCTTGGAATATTTTTCCATCATTTTACTTTGAGGTGATATCTGTTCTTGAGGTTTAGGTGTGTTTTCTGGATGCAGACAAAGGATGGATCCTGTTTTCACATCCATTTTGTTTGTGACTTTTTCTTAGGAAATTGAGATCGCTGATGGTGAGAGTTATCAACGAGTGTTGATTCCTGTTTGGTCATTTCTAAATGTCGGTGAGAGAGAAAGAGAAGGGGGGGAGAGGGAGAGGGAGAGGGAGAGGGAGAGGG
>NW_021604576.1:10904848-10936610 GCF_004785775.1 Grammomys surdaster | reverse complement strand
GAGAGAGAGAGAGAGAGAGGGAGAGAGGGATTGATTTGCTCTCAGGGATTAACTTATCCCTTGTGTTTTCTTGGGTGTGGTTAAACTCTTTATGTTAGAGTTTTCCTTCTAGTACCATCTGTAGGGCTGGGTTTATAGGTAGATATTGATTAAATTTAGTTTTATCACGGGATGTCTTGTTCTTTTCATCCATGGTGACTGAAAATTTTGCTAGTGTAGCACTCTGTGTGGGCATTTCTGGGTTTTTAGACTCTGCAGCCCATTTGTCTATGCCTAGCTGCCTTTTATCTTCTCAATAGAGAATCCAGGTGTGACTCTCTTCAGTCTGCCTTATTACTTGGTCTTTTTCCTTTATAGATTTTAATACTGTTTCATTGTTCTGTAATTTAGTGATTATGTGCTACAGGGACTTTTTTCTGTTGGTGTTTTGTGTGCCTCTTGAACCTTGATAGACATCTCCTGCTTTAGGTTAGGAAATTTTTCTTTTATGATTTTGCTGAAAATATTTTGTATGTTTTTGACCTGGATTTTTATTTTTCCTTCCTTAGATTTGGTCTTTTCATAGAGTCCTAAATGTTCTGGATGTTTTGAGCTAGGAATTTAACATTTTCTTTTAATATTCAAGCTAGGATGTAATATTTTCCTTGATTGAGAAGTCATTTCTTATGTCATGTTTTCAATTCCCTGATATTCTCTGTTCTAGCTCCTGTGTCCTGCTAATGAGGCTTGCCTCTGAGTTTCTTGTTTAAGTTTCTAAATTTTTCATTTCCAGATTTCCATCAGTTTGGATTTTCTTTATTGATTTTATTTCCACTTTCAGTTCTTGAGTGGTTTTATTGTTTTCCTCCACTGTTCACATTTTGAATGGTTTCTTTAAGAGACATATTCATTTTCTCCTCAAGGAGCAATGTTATTTTCATAAAGGCTGCTTCATGGTCTTTGTCTTGTGCTTCAGCTATATTGCAATACTCAAGGCCTGCTGTGGTATATGTTGCTAGGCTCTAGTAAATGCATTTTTTTCCTGACTGTTGTGGATCATATTTTTATGCTTGAGCCTAGCCATCTGGGTATTGGGAAAACTGTAATTCTAGATGCTGATATCTGGTCTTGTGCTTGTTGGATGTTTCATTCTGATTCCTTCATTTCTGTTTTCTCTCTGGTTTTTAGGAAAGGGTGGTGGCTATGTGTTGCATGATAGGAAAGTCTTCTGGAATCTTGATAGGTATGTCTACCAGGAGTTCTGGGTAAAATGTGTTTCTAGGTATTGGAAGCTGACACTTAGAAATGGGAATTTGCTAGGTTGAGGGGATGAGTATATTCAGGGTAGTGGTCCACCAGGATCTGCTTAGTTCCCTGGGAATGGGAACAGAGAGTGAGCAGAGGCATAGCAGGTTGTCTGCTGTATGGCTTGAGATGAGACTGGTGGATTTGACTTGTAGGGATGAAAGGTGATGTGAAGTTCTGCAGTTAGCTCACCTGCTTTGGTGGCTAAAATGGCCCATGTTTTCCCATAGGAAGACTTTTGCAGTTTGGGGCTGGGATAAAGCAATGACTCAAGAGAAGGAGGTTTGTAGGGGATGCTCTGTGTATTCCATTCAGAAGTTGGGGTGGGGAGAGAGGCTGCCATCCCTGGTCTGTTACTGAGCTGGGGATAAAACCATCAGATTGGTTCTAGAAACAGAGAGGCAGATATCTACATGATCTACATCTAGCTCCTGGTTCCCTGTACAGAGCAGCCTGTGGTTTCCCAGGAAATGTCTGCTGAAGCTGGGTGATGGGGTAATGCAATAAGTTCAGTGAGGGAAGTTAGGAGGGAAGATCTGTGTGGTACACTTAGAGATGGGGGGGAGAAGAAGGGGAAGCCTCAGCACATTGTCTGCTATAGGGGTAAGGATGAGACTGGAGGGTTATATTTGGAGGAGCTGAGGGATAGGTAAAGATCAGAGGCAGTAAGTTCTCTTAATCAGTAAACTATCCTCGCACCACCACCTCACAAAAATGGGTTCAGTTTTAGTCTCATTCTTCAGTGGAGAAAGCTGGCTGAGATGCTAAGTGCTTGCCCACTAATGCTGAAGTGTCCATACTCAGGTTGTCCATCTGCCCTTGCTCTTCCACCTTGAGAGAAATATGAGTCAAGTTACTAGGTTCCTTTTTAGTTTTAATGAAATAGAATGAAAAAATAAAATATGCATACATTTCAAGGGACAAAGATGAAGTATTCATATACTTACATATTTAGGAGTGGTCTAGCTAATTGCATGCTTATCACTTTCTACAGTTACTGCTCTTCTCTTTCTTTTTTTTATTGGATATTTTATTTATATTTCAGATGTTATCCCCTTTCCCCATTCCCCCCACACCCAGAAACCTCCTATCCCATCCCCCTCCTGCTTCTATGATGATGTGCCCCCACCCACCCATCTACTCCTACCTCCCCACCCTTGAATTCTCCCACACTGGGGCATCCAGCCTTCACAGGATCAAGGACCTCCTCTCCCACCTTTGCTGAACAAGATCATCCACCCCTACATATATAGCTGGAGCCATGGGTCCCTCCCCATGTGCCCCCAGGCTGGTGGTTTAGACCCAGGAGCTCTGGTTGGTTGGTACTGTTGCTCTCTCCATGGGGTCACAAACCCCTTCAGCTCCTTCAGTCTTCTCTCTAACTTCTCCATTGGGAACCTCTTCGTCAGTTCAATGATTAGCTGTGAGCATTCTCCTTTGTATATGTCAGTTTCTGGCAGATATCTAAGGAGACAGCTATATCAGGCTCCTGTCAGCATGCACTTCCTAGCATCCACATCAGCATCTGCCTTTGGTGACTGCACGTAGGATGAATACCTAGGTGAAGAAGTCTGTGGATGGTCCCTCCTTCAGGTTCTATTCCACACTTTGTCTCCATATTTGCTCCCATGAATATTTTGTTACTCCTTCTAAGAAGGACCAAAGCACCCACACTTTGGTCTTCCTTCATGAGCTTCATGTGGTCTGCCATCCCTGACCTAAAGCTGTACTACCAAGCAATAGTGATAAAAACTGCATGGTATTGGTACAGAGACAGGCAGAAAGATCAATGGAATAGAATTGAAGACCCAGAAATGAACCCACACACCTATGGTCACTTGATCTTTGACAAAGGTGCTAAAACCATCCAGTGGAAAAAAGACAGCATTTTCAACAAATGGTGCTGGTTTAACTGGAGGTCAGCATGTAGAAGAATGCAAATTGATCCATTCTTATCTCCTTGTACAAAGCTCAAGACCAAGTGGGTCAAGGACCTCCACATAAAATCAGATACATTGAAACTAATATAAGAGAATGTGGGAAAGAGCCTTGAATGCTTGGGCACATGGGAAAAGTTCCTGAACAGAACACCAATGGCATAGGCTCTAAGATCAAGAATTAACAAATGAGACCTCATAAAATTGCAAAGCTTCTGTAAAGCAAAGGACACTGTCAATAGGACAAAACAGCAACTAACAGATTGGGAAAAGATCTTTACCAATCCTACATCTGATAGAGGGCTAATATCCAATATATACAAAGAACTCAAGAAATTAGACTCCAGACAACCAAATAACCCTATTAAAAATGGGGTACAGAGCTAAACAAAAAATTCTCAACTGAGGAAACATGAATGGCCGAGAAGCACCTAAAGAAATGTTCAGCATCCTTAGTCATCAGGGAAATGCAAATCAAAACAACCCTGAGATCCCATCTCACACTAGTCAGAATGGCTAAGATTAAAAACTCAGGTTATAGCAGTTGCTGCCAAGGATGTGGAGAAAGAGGAACACTTCTCCATTGTTGGTTGGATTATAAGCTGGTACAACCACTCTGGAAATCAGTCTGGCTGTTCCTCTGAAAACTGGACATATCATTACCTGAGGACCCAGCTATACCACTCCTGGGCATATGCCCAGAATATGCTCCAACATATTACAAGGACATATGCTCCACTATGTTCATACCAGCCTTATTTACAATAGTCAGAAGCTGGAAAGAACCCAGATATCCTTCAACAGAGGAATGGATACAGAAAATATGGTACATTTACACAATGAGTATTACTCAGCTATTAAAAACAATGAATTCGAGAGGTTCCTAGGTAAATGGATGGAACTAGAAAATGTCATCCTGAGTGAGGTAACCCAGTCACTAAAGAACACACATGGTATGAACTCGCTGATAATTGGATATTAGCCCCAAAGCTCGCAATACCCAAGATGCTCTTTTCTTTGTCTCTTCTTCCCATTCTTTTTCTATCCCTTTCTTTTCTTCTCTTTTCCTCACTGCTTCCATATCTCCACTTTGGGCAACGCCACTTAAAATTCTGGTAAGTCTTAGTGATAGATCATTGTTAGCAGTAGAAACATTGCTGTGTATCAGATATCCTCTAGAACGTTTTCATCTTGGGTAACTGAAATTTTATATTTTTTGAGTCCTATTTTCTCCTTATCCCAGCCCTTGGCAATACCTTTCCTTTTGGTTGTCTGTCTTTGGATTATTTCTCTAAACACAACATCCCATAGGTTGTGTAAAATAAGATTTCCTCCCATTTAAAGGCTGAGTATTTTCCCTTAGCGTGGATTCACATACATATGTATTTTCTTTATCCATTTTTAAGGTTGTTTCCATACCTTGGGTTTTATGAATAATCTTGTGGTGGTAAGGATGGTATACTGATTTCCCTTTGGGGTATGGATCTCAATTTATTTGTATGTAAATTAGTATTCCTCCATTATATAAGGACCGTATTTAAAGAACTGAAAGCAGGTGCCTAATGTCATATATAATGCTTAATCCTCTATATTCTTTTATTTCTCTCATAAAAGCAAACTATGAGAAGTTTGATCTATAACTTAGGTATAGTAAGAGCTAAGCAAAATTAGGACAGGTACAACAATATAATAAAATAATTAGCCTTGGCCCCTCTCAATACATTTTATTGTACCAAAGTTACTATTCTTGTCATATGCGAGATGATATAGTTGCTTGAATAATATAATGGAGGGAAGCTATTGATAGAGATGCTACAGCCTGCATTAGGCTGGTCTGTGATTCCATGCCAATTGATGTGATAACTACATGGCTCCTAAGTGGCTGAAGCGTGGGTAGAACAAATGCCATGGATGCAGTGGAGAAAGGATGGACACTGAAGGTGTGATTACACTATCATGCATGATGTGTGCTTCATTTTTGCTATTTTGCATTTAAATTGTCAAACAGTGCTTGGTTGGTGGCAACTGAAACAGAACAAGGCAAGGATTATTCAATGTGAGAAGAGAAACAAGATTATAAAGACAAAGACATCAGAAGAGACTTGACTCTTCACATTCATTGAGTAGAATATTCAGTATGGTCCACCTCATGTGATATTTTCATCCCAGATAGAGGAATGAGTTCGGTGAACCTGAACACTGTTGGCTGGATGAGTGTGCTGAGAAATACATGGTGTGTGTATGTGTGTGTGTATGCTTATGTATGTATGTGTGTTTATGAGTGTGTGTGTCTGCTATAACTGTTTAGCTATCAGATGAGTGCAGAGGCTTGTGCAAATGAAGCTTTGTGGAAGTGTTTCAAAAACCAAAATTTCCTTTCAACTGGAAAGCTCTATTTTTTTTCCTACTTTCTCTAGGACCTTGTCTTTCTCTCTTGCTTTTTAGATACCATAATTCAGTCTTTTCTTTTTTACTTTGTCATTTCAGGCAATGTTCAGTCTTTGTATGGTGGAAAGTGGAGCCGATGAAGTAAATTTACGTGGTGTGACCAGCCTGGGCTTAAAGCAGGCTCTGGAGTTCGCATACACAGGACAGGTACGGAGCCAAAGGCGATGCAAGCAGGTTTGCTTATTAACTGTGTGCAACCAAACGTACTTACCTTCAGTGGATATGGTTTAGTTGCTGTACATTATGCTCATTTTAAGATTTAAAAAAATCACATCTGCTTAATGTTATAACTGACACAACAGACAGGTGAGTAAAGTCATTTGATTTTTAGCATTATCCAGAAACAAAGCATTTTAATCTGAACTATGTGGTTATGAAGATTGATTTTTCATGATCCAAAGTACTGTCATAAGGAAAGAATTGCAGTTAGTTGAATTATACTTATCACTTAAGCTCAGTGACCCAATTATGGCTTTATTGTCTAAAAATTAAGAGTCAAACAGGCCAAGAGCTATAGCCCAGTGGTAGAACAAACAAGAACCAAAGCCACAAAGAACAAAATCAAAACTCTTAGTTAGGGTTATTATTGGTGTGATGAAATACCATGACTAAAAGCAGGTTGGGGAGGAAATGTTTTACAGCACAGTTCATTATAGGAGGCAGTCAGGCCAAGAACTCAAGTAGGGCAGAAACCTGAAGGCAGGAGCTGATGCAGAGGCCATGGAAGAGTGCTGCTAACTGGCTTATTGTCCATGGCTTTCTCAGCTAACTCAGGGCCTGCTGAGTAGTGGCTCCACCCACAATGGGCTGATGCCCTCCCCCATCAATCACTAATTTAGAAAATGCCTTGTCTACAGCCTGATCTTATAAAGTTATTTTTTTATTATAGTTTTCTCCTTTTAGATGACAGTACTTGTGTTAAGCCAGCATTAAATCAGTGAGCACAATTGGTCTCTTGTCAACTTGACATGCACTATTCAACTATAACCTTTCACTTTTAGTTTATTCCTAAGATCTCATATTGATAAATATCACAGTATAAAACATTACAAACTTAAAAGCCCTACAGTATTTATAAATTCAAACACTTTAAAAATTCAATATCTTTAAGATATCCAGTCTCTTTTAAAAGGCAAAGTCTCTCTAAAATCCAGTTTCTAAATCTCCAAAATCTTTTTAGTAGTTCCAAGACTTTCAACGATGGCATTTTGTAAAAGCAATAATAAATATTTTATTACCCCAAGAGAATAGAGCCAGGGCACAGTCACAATCTGAACAAAGCAAAACAAAAATCCAACAGTATAAATCTCAGTGTCAAACTTCTAGGATTCTGTTTTCTGGGTTCCTTCAAAGGGATTGCCACAGCATATATAGCTTGTCTAGTTGGCTTAGGCCAGCTCCGTTCCATGGCGGCTGTTGTTCTTGGATGTTCCTCCATGGTATTGGTGTCTCCAGTATTCTGGGGTCTCCTGCTGCAACTGGGCTGCACTTTTCACCAATAGCCTCTCCCAGACTCACTTTAGGGATTCCAGTCCTGTCACAGAGTGACATGTCACATCATCTTTCCATGATTGCTTTATGCCTTAAAAGCCAGTACACCTGAGTGACTCTTAGAATAGCAAGTTATTCAGCATGAGCTATAGCCTTGGCTGCCTCTAGAACACAGCTTCTATGAAGAAACATTTCCCAAAAGACTACACTTCAAAGATACTGGTCTCTTCATAATCACAGTGGATTCTTCAGCCCCAGCAGACCAGCTTCCATTGCTCTTGCAAAGGTTTTACTTTAATGATTCTGGTCTCTTGTCAGTTACAACTGATTCTTCAGGTGCAGCTGACTAGATAAGGGCACCACCTCAGTTGTAGTTAATACTCCTGCATATTTAAAATGGCAGTACTGTGAGATGACCAGCAAGGATAATGGCAGGTATGAAGTGGAGCCTGCCTCTTGCGTGTGCTGTGGGTACAGAGCCAGAGTAGGGCTCTTTGGAGCTCAGAAGATACTGAGTGAGTTCACGATCTTGGACACTGGGGTACACTATTTGTGTTTGGTTTTGCTTTGATCTGATTGTTACTGTGCTCTGGTATTTTTCTTTTGGAAGCAAGTGTGTAAGTGATTTTTTTAGTTTACAGTTTCCCATAACTGAGACACTTTGGAGTGTTAAAGAGATAGGTATGTTGAGAGACTGAAATTTTAAAGTGGGACTGATAAAGTTATACTCTGTTTGTACCGTGATACTAAGATGAGCTCTTAGAGAGAAACAAGAAAGGAAAAGGTCTTAGATTAACAGTGATGAGTATTTGTATCAAGTTGACAAGGGATCAATTGTACTGATTTATTTTTGTCAACTTGACACAAACTAAAGTCATTTGGGAATAAAGAATCTTAATTGACAAACACCTCCCTCGGATTGTTCTTTTGGGACATTTTCTTCATTAATAACTGATGTGGGAAGGCTTTGTGTACTAGGATGGTGCTACCTCGGAGCAGGTGGTTCAGGGTGGTATAAAACGCAGGCTGAGCAAAACATGGAGAGCAAGAAAACCAGTAAGCAGCATTTCTTCAGAGTTTGTGCTTCAGTTCCTACCTCCAGCTTCCTTTCCTGAGACTTGGATTCCCTCAATGATGGACTGTAAACTGTAAGATAAAATAAACCTTTTTTTCCCCAAGTTGCTTTTGGTCATGCTGTTTGTCACAGTAATAGAAAACATATTTGTAGCAAATATAGTGACTTTTTTTTTAAAGGAAATAATACAAGGCCTCAAGCCTAACACGGTCTTGTATTTATTCTTTCTGGAGACCAAAGGCCAACTCTGGAGAACAGTCACAGAGAGATACTGCAGCTTGGGCAGACAGCATCAACTTGGCTGTTCAGATAGTGTCCTAACAGGGCAGGAAGGAACATCTGTCTCAAGGAACACTGTGAAGAAGTGAGGGTACAGTGCTGGGTGCTTTATGGGTTCTCTATATCCTTATTTGTAAAACAGCCTTGTGGAATGTGGTGACCTCTCTTGAAAGGCAGCAAAATCTGCTAGGCATAAGCCTTGGATTTCAGGTGGAGGCAGGAGAATCTCTGGAGTTCTAGGATAGCTTGGTTAACTCCAGGATAGCAGGAGAGCCTGTCTCAGAAAACCAAAGCAAACCAAACCAAGATCAAGGAGGTGCAATGGACTGACTAAAATCATTCACCTGGGTATTTTCAACTAGTTGTTGAAATCTCTTCCTAATTCCAGATCTGTTTTATTTTTTTGAATGCCATCAAGAAAGAGACGTGTCATGTTTGTTAGCATCTTGTTGAAAGAGGCACAGAAGTACTTGGAGAGGTTTGAAAACTACTCCATTTTGGGGGATGGGGGTAGGGCATTGGGATGCCTCCTATGCCAGTAAGGTTTGAGTTTTTATTCTTGTTCCCTCTATGCCATTGTTCTGCTACAAACTGGAAGATGAGGTAGCATTTCTTATAGCATCCAAGAAACTTTGGCTTCTTAAACATCAAAATGACTGTGTAGTCAGGTGTGGTGGCACACACCTTTAATCTCCATACCCCAAAGGCAGAGACAGGTGAATATCTGTGAATCTAAGGTTAGCCTGATCTACATCTCGAATTCCAGGCCACTTACAGACTCTCATAGTGAGTCCTGGTGTCAAAAAATGACTTTGTAATACATTTGTCTTGAGACTGGGATACAGATGATGGCAAACCAATGCATTATAGTATGTCCAAGAAATGTGCAAAGATGACTTCTCATGCTATGGAGTTGAAATTAGAGTCAAGCATAGAAGAATCTGGCATGTGGTACTATCAATGAAAGCATGACTTTTCAGTTTCTTCATTGGGACTGTTCATTATGGACTTTCAGTGATGGTTTTTAACCATTATATGTATATAGATCATATGTACACTATATGTAAATATATAGTATATATCATATGCAAAGTGTGTACACATATATGTACTTTATAGCTGTGTAGGAACACACACATGCACACACACACACATACATACACACACACACACACACACACACACACACACACACACTATGTGCTGATAGTCTATCATAAGTTTAGCCGGTTGTAGTAAGCATAGTATAAAATGAAGGTATTTTAAGTGTCTGACAATTGCTGCTGTCTTGGAGAGAAGTTTGGAGTACAGTGTGGGAGTGATGAATGAATACTGCTAAGTGCAACAGTGTGTGTGTGTTCCTCCTACACACAGTTCTGAATACAGTCTTATCAAAATCATCCTACAGATTTCATCCAGGAAGTGTTGGAGAAAAGTCAAAATTCCCCCAATGCTAATAGTTCTCTGAACATGTACGCACTCTTCCTATGTCTTCACAAACGCATAGCTCACACACATACACTTAGTCTTTGCACACATTGGCAAAGTGTTTCTCCTTTGTCTTCACGCTGCTCATAAATTGCTTAAGCAAGGCTCAGGATGCATTGTGGTCCTTGTGGTGTCCTTGCACAGCCACAAACAGCTGCTGAGACTGCAGCAGAGAAGAGCCATGGGGCAGAGGTAACAGGCCTTGTTCTGGAAACTGTCACAGGAACGATCTACCTTAGAAGGAGGAAGAATGATCCCAAGAAAGCCCTGGCTTTTACTTCTCCTGGGGTGCAAGAAGATAGTTCCTGTTTGTTGGCCTCCTCCCTCTTATTTCCTTGTATTGCAGACCAGTCCGGGATAGAAGAGACATGAGAAAGACAAAAACCTCCATCTAGACTGAGAAGAAGGTGTAACACAGACTAGTTTATCAAGGAAAGAATGCTGAGAAGTAAGACAGCTAACACAGTTGCTCTAGAATAACCTCTAGGAACTGAGTCACTTAGTGCCAACGTGTAAGCAAGTGGAATTCAGGGCCATAGGATACCTGTTGAGCATTCTGGCTGTGATGTCAATGGGGTGTGGCAAGTGATGTCATAGATACGCTGTGTGCAGGGTGATTGGTTCTATTTTCATTCCTAGAGAGCTCTTTTTCCTGCTGCATCACCTGTAATCTGAGAGAGGAGCTCCAAAAGCCCAAAGTGAAAGGAGAAACAATGTATCAAACAATAGTGACACCTGGAGTCTTCTTTAAACCAGTCCATGTCCAAATATTGCTAACTTTGTCAGCTATGAGCCAGTCATATAATCATCTGAAGAAGAAAAGTAGTATTGGTATCACCTTGTTCTCTTCAGTGGCTGCGAACTTTGGCCCTGGCATTGTGAATTCGGGAAAGAATGTGTCTTTAGAGATACACATCCTAATTGCCTTTCTCTGATCCAGAGAATGTTAAATACCATATGCAGTAGGAAATATTTTTTAACTCTTCCTATTTGTAATCCTTTTAGAAATAATTTTAAAAAATGTGATATTCTCACAAATGAAGAATAGTTATATATATATATACATATATATATATGTATATATATATATATATATATATGCATGTGTGTGTGTGTATGTGTGTATGTGTGTGTATCAGCGATCATATAATACTGTTTACACAAGCGAGAGTTGAAAAATCAAAGGAAATTCTCCCTTAGATTTATGTTCCCACATATTTAGGGATTTTTTTCCCCTGATTTTTACTTAGGGTCTTTTTTAATAAGTTCACATGAGTGTGTGTGTGTGTGTGCGCGCGCGCGCGCGTGTGTGTGTGTGTGTGTAACCTTTTCAAACATTTGCAAGATATTGATGACAGTTCCTGCCCTGTAGTCACTTCTAAATACCACCATAGACGGCATACTGAACAGGAAGCCAACTGGGATGTATATGCAGCACTTTATTTTGACTGAAACTGTATTTATTCTCCACAACAGAATACTTTTCTCTAGAGGCTTGAGCATCCACCCAGGCAGCAAAGTGACAGCAATCTTAATTGGAACTGCCTTCCCATGGATGATTCCTTCAGGGGTAAATGTGTCACTTTGTATGGAAAAAGTCTCCATCAGATTTATTTATGAGCCTCCACTGCCTGTAGCACATAAAACAACTCTAGAGGAAAATTTGCCAAAGAGCGCCTGTTGGGATCAGCATTAAGATTATTCAATAGTTGTTTTAGTATTTTAATTTCAAGATCCTGTATTCATCTGACAATACCTGTAGAAGCCTGCAGGGTGGAAGACCCTTGGAGTCTTTTCAGCTGTGTCTCTGGATTTGCAGGGTACAGCCTGAAATCCACATTCTAAGGGACAATATTTTTAATTTCGAAAAAAAAAAGTAATTTTCTCCTCACCTAATTCTTGTCAAGTGTTTCTCCACATAATTGAATTTTTCTACATGGAGACTTGAGAAGCGTGCCATAGAAAGAAATTCTGAGTTCTATCAGTCACTTCATCTTTCTTGACTCTTTTAAAAATAGATGTTATTTGCTTCCGGGAAGATGTTTCCCTTTTATTATTGAAGGAAGAAGTGGAATAGTAAACTTCCTGAGCTTGAGTGAAGTCCTTGCACATTCAGTCATGTTTCATAGACTCTGTCTGCTCCGTACAAAAGCCTCTACAGTGGCTTTAGATGCTCGCTGCCAATGGGATTTTTGTTGTTTCCCAATGTCAAGTAAAGTAGTAGACCTTGGCTTTTTTGCTGTTCAGAAATAATAAAAATAAGTTAAAGGCCTGATCTCATGCATGCATATGTATGTGCTTGTGGGTGTGCATGTGCCTGTGTGTACATGTACCCAATGTCTGCCTGTTCCTCATGGAGAGGAGCTGATACAGAGGAAATGGCATTACACAGAAGAGCTGTAGAAGGAGTTTCTGTTTCATAACCATCATCTCCCTTACTGAATCCCTGTGTGTGTTCTTGTCAGAACATCCTTTCTCTCTCTTAAAAAGAATGGAAGAGAGAGAGAGAGAGAGAGAGAGAGAGAGAGAGAGAGAGAGAGAGAGGGAGAGAAAAAAAGGAAAAGGGGGAGGAGAAGGAGAAGGAAAAAAAGAAAAGAAAAATGAAAAGAAAAGGAAGAAAGGAAAGGAGGAAAGGAAAATTGTGTGGCCAATTACTCCCAACCATGGAGCCTGCCCTGATGTAATTGATATATCCAGTGTCACTTCATTGAAGAATACTGATTCTCCTCCCTGCAGCTATCAATTTTCATTATCTTTTTTGGCAGTGGTGGGGCTTCATGTGTCTACTTCCCAGCTCCATGATGAGATTTTGTCTAGGCTAAGATTATATAGACACTGTGTGCGCTGTCACAACATGTGTTAGTCCGTGTGTGATTTTGTGCTTCAGCCCTATTGCACCTTTAGATGCTGTTTCTCAAAGTCATCCACTACTTCTGGCTCTTACAATCTTTTGACACCTCTTCTGTATCAATTCCTGAGACTTGACAGGAAGGTTGTAACATTTAGTGCTGAACATTTCAAAGTTTCTTATTTTCTGCATGCTATCCGATAGTTTCCTATGTTCATTCTCCGATGGAGTTGAGCAGTGCATTGATCTATGAGTATAGAAATGTGTCACCAGGAGTCACTTAATTGCTCTGTTTATTTGGCAGAATTATAGTAGTAGATTTCCCCTAAGGCTACGACCTGAGTCTCAGGTTCTTCCTCTCATTAACAGTATCAAGTATGTGTTCCATCCTATAGAATGGGCCTTAAATTCCCTTCAAAAGGCTTCTGGTCACTTCCATACCATTTGTGCCACTAATTATACAAGTGGGTATATCTAACAGTTGGGTAGTTTTCTTTGTAGTTCAAAGGATCTCTAGTGGGGTAAGACTGATAATTACTTTTCTTATGTAGTAGCATATATAGCACCTTCCAGCACTATGAATTTTAGCGAGAAAAGGGTGAGGTTTCCTATTGAGTCATATAAAGAGATGAAGGGTGAATACTGACTTGGGCGTGGGCCCTATCCGAAATGTTCTACATCATATCTACAGAGCACTGTATGTGGAGTTTGTTGTGAAGAATCCTCTGTGCCTGCTGGAACAAACTGTACAAAGTGAGTTCTTTCAGTCCCGGCTAGACTCCTTTGTCCGATCTTTGCCCTCCTTCTCTACCCGAGCTGGCTGAAACATCTACCTCAGCCCTCAGAAGAACCTGGGACTGCCTGGGCCCATCTCACTTGTTGCAATGTGAGCCCTTCCACCTACCTGTCGCCAGGAGCTTCAGCCTGAAGGCCTACCACCACTGCCTTGGCCAGTTTTATCCCCTGCTTGTCTCTGTGAGAAACACAGAATAAACTTCTTGTTACCCTAAAAAGAGAAGAGGGAAGGAAGGGAGGGAAGAAGGAAGGGAGAGAGGGGAAGGGAAACTAGAAACTAGAACAGGGGGATTAAATGGAGTGAGGGAGCAGAAGACAAAGCAGATTGAGATGACATAGGGATAGGGTAATTTAAATTTAAACACCATCTTAGAGTCATTCAAATAAAACAGGATTTACCTCCACCCCTGAATTTGATTTAGATGTTTATAATAACAACAACACACAGAAGGCCAGGTTGTTGAAAAGTTTACAGTTCATGGGACTTACTGAAGGAGGCACAAAAGTGACTTGGGAGAGCGTTGTCTTTTGTTTGAGGGAAGACATAGACTGAGCTGAGGGCGCTTTGTATAGACAGAGACCTGTGAACTTTAGAAGGACTTCAAAGCTTTCTTTTACTTTTGCCCTGATGTGAGGACACAAGGAAGAAGGGTGTGCAGGGCTCAGAATCTTCCAGCAGTTAAATATCAGCAATCCCTTGAGCAATAAAATCATGGTCTAGGCACAGATATTGAGAAACTGTTAAACTCAAGTCATTTAATGAAAATAAAATGGGACTGAATATGTCCAAGGCATCTGTAGTCCTTCTCAGCCTCAGTCTGCTTCGAGAGCCCATTGGAAGCCAAAGTGCTTGTGCTCTGATGCTGAACATACCCACTACTGGAAGTGAGAGGCTCCCAGTATCTGAGACCATATTTCATGAGCAGTATGGGTGTGGCCCACAGTGTTTCTAACCCTCCTTCATTCCATGATCTGGGTTTGTCGCATTTCTTCTCTTGACTGTGTTTGCAGCTCTCCATAGCTCCTGTCCCAACTCTCAGCACAGGGAACCAGAGTGTAAGTATTCCTCTTGCTCTTCTTGATGGCTTATTGTCAGTAGTAGGAGAGGAAACAACCATTGTTTTTATTGATGACATCATCATGCATAGAAATATTTTGGCATCTAGCAACTCATAAAAGTAGATAAACCTGCCTACTTGGGATGGACTTGTACTTGAGGACACTTACTCCCCTTGACTGTTTCATCAGGACATTCCATTGTCTCCTGTGTCTTCAGTACACATCTATACCACAGTGGGTAGATAGTGTACCACATTTCTAAACAATGATATTTCTTGGTTATTGGAATTTCTGAGTTGTGGCTGTACTCAGGATCTTTGCTGAAATTACTTGAGTAGAGGGTTAGCTATTCATTTCATGACTCATCTTGGCAATGCCTTTGTTTTCGCTAAGAGATGTCAGTTTATTAAAGTACCTGAACTTTTCTTTGTTCAGGAAGAAAAGATGAGTACCATCTAGCCTGTGGCAGTATAACTGTTTTGACATGCTCATGAAGAGAAAAATATAAATAGGAAGGTTTCTTAAGAGAGAATGTGGTCTTTTTATCTAGATTTTCAATTCCTAGCCTCCTCTGTCAGGATTTAATATGAAAATGTCTTTACTATCTTGAAATGAAATTCATTATTGTTTGTTTTGTTTTTTCTCCTCTAATTTATTCATTATATCCATATGTTCCCCCTCACACAGTTTCTACCTCTATTCCCCCATCCCCTTCTCCACCCAGAGGATGAAGACCACCCTGGGTATTCCTGAACCCAGCTGCATCAAGTCTCTGCAGGGATAGGTGCATCCTCTGAATGAAGCCAGACAAGGTGTCTAGTTAGGGAAACAGGGTCCACAGACAGGCAACAGTTTTAGGGCTAGCCCCCCGATTCAGTTGTTTGAGACCCACATGAAGACCAAGCTGTACATCTGCCACATATGTGTGGGGCCTTAGGTATGCTCTTTGGCTTGTGGTTAGTCTCTGAGAGTCCCCCAAGAGTCCAGGTAAGTTGGCTCTGTTGGTCTTCTGATGGAGTTCCTATCCTGTTTGGGTTCCTCAATCTTTCCCTCAACTCTTCGATAAGACTTCCTAGCTCCATCCAATGTTTGGCTGTGGGCATCTATATCCATTTTAGTCAGCTGCTGAGAGTCAGCTGCCTCTCAGAAGACAGTTATGCTATGTTCCTGTCTACCAGCATTACAGAGCATCATAAATAGTTTCAGGGATTGGTGCATGCCTATGGGATGGGTCTCAAGTAGGGCCAGTTACTGGTTGGCCAATTCCTCAATCTCTGCTCTATTTTTGTCCTTGAATTTCTTATAGTTAGACATTTTGGTTAAAAGTTTTGTGGGTAGGTTGGTCTCCTTATCACTCCACTGGGGCTCAGTTCTGCCTGGCTATAGGATGTTACTACTTTTTAACAGACTTATATAAGTTACTCTAAGTCCCAATACAGTGACATGACACATGTAAAGGGTGAATACAAGGAAATAATTTTATATTTAAAATCATGTCAATATATACATAATGGGGCTAATTATTCTTAGAGATGTGGAAATACTCACTTGTCTACATGTATAGGTAACTTGCCATGACTGGGACAGCTTACTTAATCATGAATTTTTTACTCACAACATACATACCCTGGAGCATATTCTTGGCACTGTTATAACATAGTGAGTAATTCCAAGAAAAATACATTAAGGGACTTCTGCTCATCTTTTACCATCATAGCACTGGAAAACTGAATGACTTATCACAAAGAAAAAGAGTAAAAATGTGGTTACATGTTAGACAAGAGTTAAGTGTTGAATTTTCATCTTTAAAAATAAAAACCTTACATGTGCATTACTGCAGGACAACTAGGCTTACAGCTGTAGGGGCATTCTTGATGACTGCCCTTTACATTACCTGACATCTGGCCTCCTTTTTGGATGACTGGAGATGTCTATGTGAGTTTCCCACTTGTCCCCTAGAGAGGGACACTGACTCCTTTAAGAAATACTGGTTGTATTTTGGATTTTATACTGAGATCAACCATAAAATCAGAAAGCAATGCTTGGGTTTTAAACAGTATTTTATTTAAAGTATTACCAAGAAAAATATTCCAGACCTTAATATCTGTAGGAAAATGTGCAGTAGATCTCTGGGTCTATCGGAATTAGAATTGTTTTTAGTGTTTTCACCATTTAAGGGTACATCATTGTATTTCTGCTTTTGTGTGTGTATGTGGATGTGTGGTGGATGTATGTGCACCTGAACATGTACAGTATCTTCCCCTACCATTGTGCATAAAAATTTGTTTTTTTAAGCAGTCTCCCCGTGAACATGGAGCTCACCAATTACCTAGACTTTTTCTCCAGCAAGCTCCCTATTCTTTTGAAGGATGGGGAAGGTTCTGCCCCAGTTGCTGTGGTTATATGTATATGACCACACCATCCTATACACAGATGCTTGGGATCTAAGCTCAGGACGTGAGGTTCCTACAAAAAGCACGTTACCTACTCACTGTTCCATCTCCTCAGTCCTCTTGTTATTTTTGAGACCCACTTGTAATAGTACGAACATAGAGATTGCATGTGAAACATGGAGATTGTGTGTGGTGGATTATTTATTTATTTTTCTTTCTTTTTTCTTTTTTTTAATACATTTTAAAAATTTATTTTCTTTATGTTCATTGATGTCTTTCCTGTACATTTGTCTGTGTGAGGATGTTAGATTCCCTGGAACTAGTTACAGATAGTTGTGAGCTTCCATCTGGCTGCGGGAAATTGAACCTGGGTCCTCTGAAAGAGTAGCCAGTGCTATTAACCACTGAACCATCTCTCCAGCCCCGCCCTCCGGATTCTGACTCCTTTTTTTGTGGCTTTTTTAAAAAATACTTTATTTATTTATTTTTCAAATCGTAATCCATTCACACAGGGGTTATAAACACAGAAAGGAAGGACGTGGGGAAGGGAATGACACTGGAGTGTGGGTGTTCAGGGGGAATACAGATATCTTTCAGAACAGGGTATCGGCTGGGTGAAGGTTCAGGAGACAGGTCACTATGACTCTGCCTATGATTCACTTGTCCTTATCTAAGTTGGTATTGTCTGCCAAGGCTACCTATTTACAAGGTCTGTGACTACTCAGGCTGGTAAATTTCCACAAAAGCTGCCTGTTTACAATAGCTTATAGCTATCTATTTCAATGTTTTTCCACAGAGACCCAATACTTGGTGTTAGTATACAAGTATGACAGGCCTATTGCTGATTTTAGGCCTACGGCTGATTTTAGGCCTTCAGTGTGTAAGCAGGGCTGCCCCTGACATCTCCTCCCTTCTCTAAGTATAGAAGGGCTGTGGTGATTCTAATCCTGCAAAGGTGGGGGTAGAGGCCTCACCTCCAGTAATTGAAGAGGACCTTGTAATGGCTCTGGTCCCCCTGTCGTTGTCCCATGATGCATGAGGGCCATACCTGTCCCAATGTCTTTTTCCTGGAGAGGGGATACTTTTGACAGGTGGATTATTTATTACATTATTTTTAGCATTATTTATTTATATTCTTCTCTGACCTCATATTGCTTTCAATTTCCTGTTTTCTCTGACTTTTATGTTCTTGATATTTAAATAGTTGTATAAACTGGATTAGGGTTGTGCCTGCCTGTAATATCAGCTCTCCAGGGGTGAGGCAGGAAGATCACATCTTCAAGATCAGTTCATTTGAGGGTAGCCTGAGCTTCATAGTGATCACCTGCCTTAAAATACAATTGAACAAATAGAAGCAAACAGAACATTTATGCTGTAGTTTACTTCACTGTCTTTCTTGGAATTAGTCAAATATGCTTATCTGCAAGTGCTGGGCACTAATGATGCTTTCCTGCCATTCCATTCTTTTCATTTTGATTATTTCTAAGTGGACTCAGAGATATGAGATGACTTGACCCAGAGGAAGAGCATAGCTCTGAGAACTGCCTCCTCAGAATTTTGTCAAGGAAGGCTATTGTTAGATAATGAGTTTTGAAACTTTTCCCTAAAAATGGAGTCCATGAGCCCTCTGCTGGAGACATTTAATATTTGTACAAGGTAGTCAGTATATGTGTTTTGTAATTCTAATGTTTTTAGACAACATGATAGCAATATATGTTTATTCTGGTAAAGTATAATGCATAGGCACCTAGCTATTTTTCCCAACACTGGAGATTGAGCCCAGGACTTTGCATATGCTAGTAAAATGCTTTTCCGCTGAGCTGTATCCACAGCCCTCAAATAGAGCTTGTCAAAAGATTTATTTTTGCAAGTATTCCATTTGAGCAGAATATCATTAAGAACATTCAAATGAAGAAATTAATTTGAATGTGTTACATTAATTTCTGAATATTTTATATTCTTTGTATGTCATAAGAACCATCTCTTAATACTTTGCTCTCAAATGAAATTCATTAATTTAGCAAATACTTAATGAAGTCTTACTGTGTGTCGAGGACTTACTGGGAACTAGGGGAACACTGAAGGGAAAATTACACTGAATGCTTTTTAAAGAGATATCACACTGTGATTGACATCGACAGATGGATGTGTGATTGCATTTTTAAAGCAATAGGATAGGAGTGGCATTTTGAAATGTGTGTAACATGGAATATAATAAAAAACCATGGGAGTTCCATGACCCCCAAAATGTACAAATTCAGATGAGAGACTGAGTATGTGAGTTATAATGATTTTTCAGAACACAGTTTAAAACACTAATTTTCATTGTCTGGCGGGGAGAAAAGGTAGTCCTTTTCTCTGTGGTGACTGAATAGGAGCAGCTTCCAAGGAGCCAATGTGTCAGAATTTTTGGCACAACATGAACCAGCCACTGACTTGAGAGAGAAGTAGCCTTGAGTCCCACTTGTAGCACCATATGAGGAGTCCTGCTTGAATCCAGTGGTGAGAATCACCACTGTTGCTGAGGGTCACTATCTCAGATCAGATCCGTGATCTAAATCTAGGGCTGATCCACATCCTTTCCAGGCAATGCTAATCTGTTCTGCCTCACTCCATTTATTGGCACGTTTCTCACTTCTTCTGTCTTTTCAGACTGCCTCCAACTACCTTTCCTACAACATCCATAACGGGGGAAATTCATCTCTTGTGGGGATTAGACAGGGAAGGCTGCATCTGCCTGTCATCATGTCCTTAGACATCCTCGTGTCTGTTCCTATGTTGTGTGTTTCCATCTTTCCCTGTGAAAGATATGCATCCCTGAATGTGGAAGGGCTGTTGGTTCACCCTAGGCTCTCAGTCTTTGGCTCATCCTCCTGCCTGTGATCTTTGCAGCTGTCCTTCCATTCTCCATTTCTTTTTCTCTACTACATTATCCCACAGCACAAAAACACACTGTATTACTCAATCATTAAAAGGCAAACAAAAACTTTTTCATTTGCAAAATGTATCCCACAAATCCAGTTTCCCTCAGTTTTACTCATCTGTTACATATCTCTCCACTCCCCAAGTCTGAAGGCTTCTATCTTTAGCATTCTAGAAAAACTGTTCTTTTTTGAAGCAGAGTTTCTCTGCATAGAAGTTTAAACTGGCTTCAAACTCAGAGATCCATCCGCCTGCTTCTCCATCCAGAGTGCTGGGATTTAAGGCGTGCACCACCATGCCCTCAGCTTGAGAAACTATTCTTAACAGACACAGATATTGGCAAATCCAAGCTAAATGCCATCTCGTATGGCCACTCAGCTCCAGATGCTACAGCCAACCAGTCTCCATGGAAGCCTTTCTCTCCTAGCTTTCAGAACACACTCTTGGCTCATAATCCCAGCCACCCCAGACCCATACGTCATTCTTTTATAGGTCTTTGTTTTCTCCTTCTCTACATGCATGTTGGAGCCCCTCATGCATCAGAATTGGCCTGCATAGGCCAACTAGCTTCCTTGCTAATACCATGCAGACCTTGCTTACTTGCTGCAACATTGTACTATTCAGCCCTCAAACTTCCTCTACAACAAATATCAGCAAATATCTTCTGTAAGAGGGCAGATAATACACAATTTAAGCTTCACAGGCTATGTCATTGCTACTTCAAGCCTCTTGTTGTAACTCACAAATTGCCAGGGACAGATCAAATCTATAAAACTGATCTGTAAATATGTAAAATTTCTGTTGGCACTGAAATTTTAATTTCATATAATTTTCACATGTCACGACATATTCCCCACCAATGTAGGTGCCTTGATTATTTTAAAATATTATAATTATTCTTTAAAAACCAATACCTTCAACAGTGAAATACAGGGGGCATCAATTCAACAAAAATGTACAAGGTCTACATAGTTAAAATTTCAAAACTCTCGTGAAAGAGGTCAAGAAGGTCTCTGTTCAGAGAAAGGGAGACTAGCTATTGTCAAAAAAGAAGCTCTTTATAACTTGATTATAGATTCAATGCATCCAAACCAAATTTTAGAAGGATATTTATAGGTGCTAAACAAACTGATTACAATACTCAGACGAAGTAGCAAAGGACCAAGAATAGCCAAAATAGTATTGAAGGAGAACACGGTTTGACAACTGACAGTTCCCCGATGTCAGTGTGATATGGACCAGAGTCCATCAGGAGATCAATGGGACAGAATGAAGAGCCCAGAAACAGAGCAACACATCAACAAAACTGATGGATCATCAATGGGAGCAGAAATAAAATGTAATAGAAGAAAGAAAATCTCTCTCATTAATGATTCTGGTTCAACTGGACATCCATCTACAGTCAAATCTATGAATGGATCTTCACAAATGTAGAAGACAAGCCTAGAACACTTACAGGACCTGTTCATAATATAGGAGACATTTTTCTGTATGGAACTTTACTGTGACAAAAACATTTTGAGATGATTTTGTTTATTTGTGTGTATGTGTGTGTGTGTGTGCGCGCGCACATGTGTGTGCACTCATGCACACTTATGCGTGCATGTACCAGAGTTAAACATTTTGAGAATTTGATTATGTGTGGTGTGTGTGTATACATGTGCCACAAGTGTACACCTATCAGGGTTGTTACAGTAGTGCTGGACTCAGGATTGTGGAGGAAGCACTCCTAATTAGTGAGCCATCTCTCCAGCCCAAACAAAAGACACAAAAATGTGGTCTTTTATAACCTGTATTTCACTGGCATTAAAAACTTGTGTTCTACAAAAGACAGTATCAAGAGAATAAAAATCCAAGCCAATTTGGATAAAATATTTACAAAAGTATAAAAGAATATCATTTGAAATGTGTGGAGAACTCAAAAGTTCAGTTGTACAAAAAAGAGTACTTGGATTTTTAAAAAGTAGCCACAGGTGTACAAGATGAGTCACCAATGAAAATAGGTGGCAGATAAGCATGTGGGTAGATATTCATATATTTCATTAGGCAGAAGCAAACTAAAACAAGGACTGACAGTTGTCCACCTCTTAACACACTGTGTTCACACAGAGAACCTGACAACACTAAAAGCTAATGAGGGCAGAGAGTTCGAGAAACTCATTCGTGGCTGGTGAGAAGTCAAAATGATAGCATCCCTGAAGAAGAAGAGAAATTTGCAGTTATTAAAGAAATAAAGTACTCTGTCTCTGTCTCTGTCTCTGTCTCTCTCTCTCTCTCTCTCTCTCTCTCTCTCTCTCTCTGTGTCTCTGTTTCTCTGTGTCTCTGTCTCTCTCTCTGTCTCTCTCTGTTTCTCTCTGTCTCTCTGTCTCTCTCTCTGTCTCTCCCTCTCTCTCTGAGGAAAAAAAAATATATATAGTTTATATCTAAAGAAAAACCTGAACACAAATATCTAGATGCTTTACTTGCATTCACACAACACGGAAACAACCAAACTACATTTCTATAGTAAATGGATGAATACCTTAACTGTGGATAGAATATGGATAATTTAGTGCTGGAAGAAATGAGCTACTAAACTTTGAAAAGTCTTGCAGGGATGCAGATGCACATTGCCAAATGGAGGAAGTCAGTTTAAAAAGGCTACATACCATGGGATTCTAATTCCATGACATTTTAAAAACTGTCAAACCATAAAGAGAATAGAAAGAACAGTGGCTTCCAGGAGTTAGGATGGGGAAGGTGACAGTGAAATAGCCAAGTTCAGAGAATATTTAGGATGGTGAAACTATTATATATGGTCTTACAATGTCAAATACATTTGTCAAAACCTATAGAGTATAAAACACCCAGAATGAACACTAGGGAAAGCCGTAGGTTTTGGGAGAAAATGATATGTGAATATGGTCTTATCTGTTATGGCAAGTGGACCATTGTGTTGATGTTGATGTGGGAATTTTATATTTTATACATGTGTGGGGACAAGGTATATATGAGAACTCTATTTTTGTTAAATTTTACTATAAGCAAAAATTGCTTCAAAAATAGCCCATTAATTAAAAATTAAAAACAAGAAATATTAATGCTTTGCCTGGAAGCTGTACAAATGCATGTGATTAGAGAGATGTGGTCTTAGAGTTGTACTTTGCCACCTGGATGCATGTGGTTTTGTCTCCTGGTTGTTTATATGGATGACACATTACAGACCTAACATACCTCAAAACTCAACTCTTTACCTTCCTCCAAACCAGCATATTCTGGGTTTTACTCTAGTAAGTAGAGTTACTAGTGGGCTGACAGCTAAACTCTAAGCACCATGGTAACAAGGGTGTATGTTTGGGTAGCAGTGATTGTCTCCACAATGTCGAGAAGGATGCCTAGAATTCTGGGATTAGAAAAGACTTGCTGTTAAATAGGTGGGTTCCCTTGTCTTCAGCTTCCTCATTTTCATATGGTAGTTATATCTACTTGCAAAGGTGAGAAGTGGAAAATGGTACTACAGGAAGGGCAGATGGCATAAATGAAATGGCCACATGATATCTGTAAGATAAAAGATAGTATAGAAACACTCCACGTAAAATTATATTTGCTTTTCATGAAATTAATAATAGAAATATTTTTACCCTATAAATTAGTCGAGTCACTTTTCTAAGCACTTTATCTGGGTACTCCATTTTCCCCCATCCACAACTTTATGAAAATAAGTACTGGTTATATATTTCTTTATGAGATGGTGCTAGGTAGGAAAATGTCAATGGCTTACCTAACTTCTTGGCAAACTCTAAAGATGTGTTTTTATCTTCATCCTTTACAAAGTTTGTGCAAAGACTTTCCCAAATGAGCACAGGATTGTGTGTTGATGCTCCCTTTGCACACTGGGGCTTATTTCACTGACATCTTTAATGAAATTAGACAGCTTCAATCCCCAGCTCCCTCAGCAATGTTCTGTGTGCGTGCTGTCTTTTTCATTAGTCACACCATGGACTTAATAATTGCATTCAGCTTCATCTTCTCTCTCCATTCGGTGCCCAGCAGTGACACTGTTAAGTCACCCCTACACTTGAAAATTGGTGCCAAGGGGGCTGAAGAAATGATTCAGCAGTCAGAGTACTGGCTGCTTGCCAGAGGACTCAGGTTTGGTTTTCAGCTCTCAGATGGGAGAAACAACCATCAGAGAATGATGCCCCCTTCTGGTCTCTGCAGCACTGCATGCACATGGTCAACAGACATACTTGTAGGCAAAGCACCTGTACACTTAAAAGGAAAGCATCCCTTAAAATAAAGAGAAGCATCATCAACCCTATTCATTCTTTAAAAGATCTTCCAACTTCACATGCCAGTAGTTAAAGTCAGGGTTTTATCTTTGATTTGCCCTCATATTTTGGAGAATCCACCCCTGTATTATAAAGCTGGCTCTGTTATGGAGAATCTGCCTCCGTGTTATGGGGCTGGCTATATTATGGAGAATCCCAGTTCCATGATAAAGCTATAAGGGATGGAATCTACCATATTCATCGCATTTGAAAGAATACTGGTTATTAAGTAGGTCTTAATAATTAATCCAGCTTTTCTTTTAACCTATAATGACCTTCATGTTTCATTGTACTTTAATTTGCTACAACTGCTTCTTTCCCTTACAGTTAGAAACTATCAAAAATGTATTCTGCTTTTTCAAATAATTAGCCACATTTATAAAGGTGATGTAAGTATGTATAATTTATCTTTACATTCTGTTAAATAATGCATCTTATTAATTTAAACATAATGAAGAAAACCATGTTGGAAATGACTAGCTGACAATACTATTAATCTCAAGGCCTTGAGATGCCAGAATAATTCTAATGAAGAAGGGACCGTAAGAAATGGAGTTTTCTCTATGTTGTAAAAAGACCAAGTCTTTTCATATTCATCTGCAGGGTTTTTCAATTAAACCTGGCATTCCTAGCCAAGAGCTCCTTGAGGACCACATGTCCACTAAACCACACCATCACAACCCTACTGGGCTCTTCTTGCTTTACTTAAAACACTGAGCTCCAATATTTACCCTACTCACTCTTCTGTTTATCCCAACGTACATGTATATTGTCTGTTACTCCTACAGACCTTATGAGGTAGACACTATTGTGAGTACACATAGAGACGCCGAGGAATGCTTGGAACCTCACTTCCATTGTATTTTCTTCTTAAAACTACAGTATGCCTGATAGAGGTCACAAGGAACGGAGAATCATTTTGTTTTAAACAAGGGTGCCACCTTGTGGATAAACAATCTTTAGTAAAATAATATGGAAACCAAAAGTAAGTTTTGTTTTCTATCCCACCCATATGACTTTTCTTATATAGAAATGCTTCATGCAAAAGGCTTCGCGTGTGTTGAGTATCTGACTGGTAAATTTATTTATGCACCCTTTGTTCAGTTTACCTGATGCCTGATAAGTTTAGATTGGGTTAATTTGACAGTCTTCTAGACCATATGAAATGATGAATTTCAAATGTGTCAAGGGGAAATGTCCTCACTTGTTCCGATAAATGATATTAGACCACATCTAGCTTAAGTTGCATTAGTCCTTGTGCTAAGAAGGTGATTGTTTTCATGGATGCACTTGCAAACCTTTAATGTTATCACACTCCTAGCCTGCTCCATTCACAAAGTTGAAAGACAGCAAACTAATATCCTCCTAAACAAGCAATGAGGGCATTCCTTCTGGAACTAAAGTTATAATTTTTTGAAGGTACTGACTCAGTTACACAGACAGAAAGAAGGCCATACTGAAACTTTTCATACGTGTTCAAAGAAGCTAATCCAGGAGGCAAGGTTAGAGGAGAGTAATGAATGATTGAGGGCACCAGAGAATGAGCTAAGGGACGAACAGGAGCCACATGGAGTTCGTGTGCTGGCCTCTGCTCCTACTTGTCAGGTCTAGCTGGCTTTCCCAGCACCTACTACGTGCCCCATGTGATGCCCTCTGCAGAATTGTAACAAGCTCCATTTTCTTCCTCTTTTACAACTTTTTAGTTTCATCTCCTGCCTAAAGATACTGTAAGGCCAGGTTCATGAGCCTTCTCTCAGTTTGGGGGGCATTCCTCATAGATGGTTCAAATCGTTCCTGTACAACCAACTCCACTCAAGTCATTGACCAAATGAGATGAGGCATTCCAGAATCCCTCCTGTCAAGAAGGCAGTTGCCCTTTTACTGCCGAGTTCTCGTGTCAAAACGTTTCAGGAATCTGCTACCTTTTTTCGAACTTACAGATTTAATTCTAGGATTTTGTCACACTACTGGTACAGAAGCACAATCCATGAGGCTTTGTCCTGGTAATGAAACTGGAATGAAGAAGGAAAGAAGAAAGAGCAGACACACCTACAGAAAAGCTGGGATTGGAAGGAACGCAGTTGCTCTGGCAGAGCACACATACTATGCAACAGAAGGCAGGAACTTCAGCACTTTCACCATGGACAGCGCCAGAGGAGGGGTTAGTTAGTCTTGGTAAGACTGTAGGTGAGGAATCAAGTTCTAACCATCTGTCCGGAAGAAGATACAGTCACCAGTTTTTGCACACACTATCAACATACCCACTCAGACTAGAGGAAGGTTTTTCTATCCCTCTGAACCTCAGCCCTGTGGAAAGGATTTGCCAATCCTGTGGGGCTGAAGCACTGGAGTCCCACAGGATTGGAATCCACAAGGCTGTGCCCACATTAACAACACACACTCACTCAGGACCTTATCAACTCTTCCCACACTTATTTGGGGCTTCTTCAGCTTCTACAACTCAGTGTTACCCTACTCAGAGCCATGGAGTAAGTCTTATCTAGTCAGCAAAAATGAGAGAGCGATCTCACCATTTGGGAAGAGGGATCATGGAGCTTCTTTGTTCAAGTGACCTTGCTTACAATCCTTGAGCTTGGCTCGAGTTATAGGATTGTCCTTTACCCCAGCTAGCACTGTCCTGTTCCCCATAGCCAAGTGTTCTACATGGAGGTCAAGTGTGGGTGGATAGTGGAGAAAGGATTACAAATCGTCCATATGACATTCAGCTCCACCTATACCTGCTCTTGATGGCTTCAAACCTTTTTCTTTTTAGAAATCTGCAGGAGCCTCAGTTCTGTCCCAACCAGAATAGCTGAACATCATTGAGAAGTCTACAGCTCAGTTGGCTTCTTCAAGATTTTTTTTTCCTCTGACACAGGATTCCAGGACACTTGGTCTAATATTTCTTGCATTTTCATTATCACTTTGTCTTGTTCATATCTGTATGCTTTAATCTGAGGCAAACTCCTCTAGACTCCTAAGCACTGTGGATATGTCCAGTCACATAAATCAGCCCCTATTTCAACAGTATGCTCTCAGCTTTCAGAGTACTGACCTCCCTTCATATAGGTTGATTTCAAATACCATTCAGTCTGTTACAATTCTGGACTAAACTTTGATGACTATAATGTCTGAAGGAACTGAAGTTGGTTTTGGTTAGTGTTTTATCACAGAAAAAGGGAAACAAATTAGAAAGTTGTGTTCTATAAAGTGAGTGTTTGAGGCCCCCTTTTAAAGAGTTTTATTGGCCAGTTGTTCAAGGAGGTCCCAGATTCACTATACTGTAGGACACAAGGAGTTGAACCTTAGCTTATCCCTGCCCAAGCACAAATTCTTTGTGAAAATACAGCAGAGAAGTCAGTCATAGAATGGCATCGGGGCTCAACTGCAAAGATGCTGCCCAGTAATGCTTACACATGCTGCTTGCTTCTATTAAGTGAAAACCAGTTTTCATGGCAGAGTTCTCTTTGGCAACCTTCTAAAGAACATAGAGACTTTCCTATGCTAAAGTTTCTTTTAGAAAGTCTTATAATGAGAGGAGGAAAGAGAGCCTACAGAACAAAAATAAAAAACAAAGGCAAAAACAATCCCAGTATGGGTTTCCTCTATGAGGATTTCTCACATTGAACCCATTGGACGTATTACACATGCTATGGAATATTCATGTTGTCTCTCTGTGATATCTGTCTTTGTGTTTGGCATTACCACACTTTGGAGGTTATCCTGAATGCCAGTCGTGTGAAATGAACGCAACTGACAGGGTTGAAAGGCTAAAACTACCCTTTCTAATCTGTCTATTCCCTGTTCTCTGCCTCAGGCCATGCCTCTTCTGCAAGTCTGTTCACCATTCTTGCCCCTCTGATGGGAGATGTTCTCATTTCCTCAATGTCAATCAAAGCCTCTTCCTTGAGGATTTGCAGAAATTTAAATTTCTCTTCTTACAAGAAGAGGAGAGAGCTGTAAAAAAAAAAACAGTGTTCAGAATAAGATGAATGTTTGCATGTTTGAGCCCTCTGCTTAATTTTTTCACATGTTTACTTCAATGATCCAGAAATATGTTACATCTCCTTTGTCTCTTTCTCTGTGTCAGGTTAATTAATAAAATAAATTAATAAAATAAAATAAGCATGTACAAACAAATCAGTTACTTGTCCTAAGTTTTAATTAAATAAACATCTCAGTGGAGAGTAACAGGTATGCCTAGGCATTGTTCTTATGTGCTGTGGATGCAGAACAGGACAAACTTCTTTTCTCCTGGAGCTAGTTTCTCATGTGTAGAGAAACAGAAAACAACAAAATAAATGCACAATATGCCAAGAGATTGTAAGTGCTGTGGAAAATTAAGCAAAGATAGGAAATAATATATGTATTTTGGAGTGATATCCCATTTTCCATAGGAAATTTTCCATGGTCAGGAAAAGAAAGTCTCTTGGATAATGTTGTTCTGTACTCTCCAAAAAATGAGTGACAGTTGTACTTTCACTTTTAATAAGTGTATTTGTTAAGTATATAGCAAGCCAAAGTAAAAGAATTAGTAGCAAGTAAGACTGGGTGTGACCTGAACATGTTATATACATGTGTAAAATTATCAAAGAATAATTTTATTTTATTTTTTAAAAGAAGAATGGCTCTGGAGTTTTAGCCTAAAAGTGCTCTGTTTTTTGCTGAGATGGCAGGACCATAAGAGGAGTGGATTGGTGAGTGGTATACAAGATAAAGAGTTTAGTCTGGGGTGTGCTTAGTTTGAGCATCCCTCTAGACAGTTAAGAGGCCATGCTGCAGTGGCAGTAAGTTGCCAGGATCTACCCAGCTTGAGGAATTGACCCAACTGAGGTATCAAGAAAATGAAGAAAAGGCAGTCATGCAAGGCAAAAATGGGATAGGGTGGGCTGTGCTCACTTTGATGGATGGTACCAACTTTGGCAATAGCCCAGAACTTCAGTTTGGGTAGAAGTCTAAAAGAGGATGGAAGGAAACAAGCCGATGTCCCAAGGAAGAATGATTGATTCAGGTAGGAAAGACTGATTTGATTGATAATCTGAATCAAGGAGGCAGGTTTCTTTAGATAGGGGAACCTAAGCTAGAGGTCTTTGGAGGGGAGTAATCTTAGGCTGTAGTCAACCTAGAAGAGGAAGCTGTGGTTGATAGTTATTGCATAACTGATCAATCATTCATAAACACTTGTGTTTGGACCAAAAGAAGGCTGTGCCATGTCTCCGAGCCTTATCTGGGGAAGGCTTTGACTCTGCCATGGATCTGACCCATGCCCTGTCCATGTGCACGGTATACATTCACTCAGAACTTCATCCATTACCCACAGTTGTGTATGAGGATCTGGGGTATGGGAACAGAGACAGATTCGAGTATCATCAGCATATAAATGATTCTACAGTCACAGGATTACAGAGTGAGCCGAGAGAGGAGAGAAAGGTCCAAGGACCGTGTTGTGCTCATTTCCAAAGCACAGAGACTGGGAATGAGAGTGGTTAGAGACAAAAAGGAAAATCAAGAAAGAATATTGACCGAGAGCCAAGATATAGATAGCCCCATTTGGAGAAAGAGTGCACTTTCTTACTGTATTCATGTGGACATGACAGTGAATTGCTAGTGAGTTTGGAGGCATAGATGTCCAGTGGCCAGATTATGAACTACTGGACTGAGGACAGAATGCTAGGACAGGACTAAAGGCCTTGTGGGAGTGAATTTCTTCATCAAGTTTGTGGCCTTTTTCAGTGGGCTTTTTCTTTGACCGTTTCCAGTGAGCTAGTAGCACCTGTCAAATAGTTGGGTTTAACCAGAAAAAAGCAGATAATTGCTATCACCATATGCACGACCTGTTGTCTTTCCTTGTGGTGCTCACTATTTCATGAATGTGATAGCTGCCTTTAAAACAAAGAAGACCAGAGAAACAAAACCTACATGAAGATAACGAAAGGTTGTCATTTTACAGCACTTGTAAGTAGAACAGTACCCACCCCACTCACATAATTCCTACCCCTCTCTCACAGTACCCACCCCTCTCTCACAGTACCCGTCCCTCTCTCGTAGTGCCCACCCCACTCTCATAATACCCTCCCACTCCACGTAGCCAGAGGAAATACAAATGCCCTACCTTAAAACACCTGCTCCCTAAACTGTAATTGAACTGAAGAGTTTGAAATATACTTTGAAAAACTAGAACTGATTTAGTTTGCATTGAATGACTATATTACAGAACGAATGCTAAGAGGCTACTTTGTTTGAAATGTTCATATTTTTCTACAAAAACAAAGGAACTAGGCAGAGCCTGGGATGTAGGAAAACCGTTGGCCCACATACAAACAGAAGAAGTTACATGTTTGAAAGGGGCCTGTCTTATGGATATTAAGATGCAAACATAGGAATCGACTTTCATGGTGACAGTTTTCATTCAAATACCTGTGTAAAATAGCAGCCAAAATACAGTACGGTGTATCTATAAATTAAGCATTACCATGTCAATTTTTCATGTACCTGATCATTTTCTCTTTATTGAAAAACAAAAACAGATTTTGTTGGAGCCAGGAGTGATCCAAGATGTGTTAGCAGCTGGCAGTCATCTACAGTTGTTGGAACTTCTCAATTTGTGTTCCCACTATCTCATCCAGGTATGTGTGCTTACATCTCCTAATTGCCCTGAAGTTGTTTCCCCATCGACTGATAGAAAAACTACACTGTCGTTATGCACATGTATATGCATCCAGTGTGTATGTATGCATGCTTGTGTCTGTGTGTGTGTTTCTACAACCTAGTATGTGCTAGTAGGTTCTTGAGAACACAGATAAGAGTATCCTAGGAAGACAGCTGCAGTTCCTGTGTCTTTTCACGGAGATGTATATGTTGTCCTTCCTCCAGGTGACCTGTCCACTCCAGGTGACCATTGTCCTCAGGCAGCCGACTGACTCAGCATCCATATACAGGGCTCTGCACAGGTTCTCAACTGCCATGTGCAGGCTTCCCCATGGATTCCTGCAGAATTAATACTAGAAAGGTCCCTGGTTTAAAGGAATGCTGGTTGTGGAAATGACCACAGATGCAAGCAAAGTTGAGCATCCATTGAAGACCTAGTGACAGTAGTTATAACCTGGAGTCAAATATAATGAATTATACTGGGAACTTCCAAGATGCTAAAGATGGGAAAATGCATGAGTAAGCTGTGCACCCTTTCCCTGGTTTGCTGCATGGTTGGAAATGGCTCTGGGAGAGATGAAAAGAAAATTCGCGCACACTGTGCTGTTTAGAAATGTTTCACATTCACTCATTCACTCGTCACTGCAAATTTAGACATTATAAAAAAAATCAGAGGTTCACAGTGTACCCAGCTTGCTTGCAGCAGTATGGCTGGTGAGAACTGGACTACTTTTCTACGAGAGAGAGAGAGAGAGAGAGAGAGAGAGAGAGAGAGAGAGAGAGAG